>NC_041382.1:312731794-312823494 GCF_002162155.2 Triticum dicoccoides | reverse complement strand
CCCTTTGTAAGTCTAGGATTAGGCTTCTTATTTTCGGAGGACGTTGTCCTGGCGGTTTGCTAACATGCGGTCCCACGTGTCAGTGCTTTACCAAGCCGATCCGCGTCCCACATGAGGCAGAACAACGGCAGAAGCAACACGTGGTTAAGTTGAAGAAGATGAGGGAGAAGCGGATTCAGCAACGAGTGAAATGATGGTTGCTTCGTCCCTCCAAATTAACTGCGGGAAAGGTGCAACTTTCTTATTTGACGCCTCATTGCTCATTACTACGCCGGCGCCATCACTGGGGTGCTTCACCCCGGCTGCTCTACACTTTATTCCGGTATGGCACGTGGATCCGGTAGCTTGATGTCCCACATGTCGGCGAAAGGGACTAGAAGATTTATGAAAGCGAGCGCTCCACTCTTACGACGGAGGAATAGACGACACCACGGCCCAGTGAATTGTCACTTGTATTGTATAGTACTATCATTTTGTTGTTTCGCACGATCCATCGATACAAACCCGACTAAACAGGAAAGGGCGGGATTTTTCCCGCGCGGTAGATGATACTGGCCATACATTTCAAAGGCAATTTTAACTTATGCAAACTGAATAATTATAAGTAACAATATGATATCTAGTAAAATTAAAAACACATATGATTTACTGTGTTAGAGTGTAGTAGTTGTGCTGTATTGCATAGTTGTTAGATGTAACATGCGAGAACGTGTAGAGATGTAGTTTTGGAGGGCCTACAGAGAGAAAAGTGTAATACGATCACCGAACTTCAGAATAAGCTGATTACGGTCACTATATACGTTTTGCGGTAATTATACAGTCACTTGCTCACTGTTCAGCATCGGATTGCACTCTGTTGACCGGCCAAATAGTCTGCGTGGCGCCATGTTGACCAGTTAAATTGACCACGTTCCTTGTGGGTCCCACCTGTCAGTTCGCATAGGCAAAAGGTCAGATAAACACAAATTTACGCAGTCGTGACAAGGCTCCAACCTGTGCGCGGGAATCACCTGGTTGTGTATGTGTCTGTCAGGGCCTGATGTGTGCACATGCACGTGTAGGTTTTGCACTTGAGTTTGAGAGTGTGTGTTGGTCATGTGGTTTACTGGTGTGTGCATGCATGCGTGCGTGTGTGCGTGTGAGTGTTGCGTGCGTGCGTGGCTGCGTGTGTACGTGTGAGTGTTGCGTGCATGCGTGGGTGCATGTGTTTCTGTGAGTGTTGCGTGGATGCAGTTCGTGTGCATGCGTGCGTGTGTGTGTGTATAATCACCACAACAGCTCCTGTGTGTTAAAACAGACGGCTCAGCATACCAATACAAGGCCACCTTGTCCGTTGTGCCCCCGGTCATGACTTCGAACCACCGTCAAAATATTTTTTTGTCGTTTGTTTTCATTCTTATTAGCAAGATGCCCGTGCATTGCACGTAACATCAAGATGCATTTGTATGACTTGTTTATCTTGTGAGAGAAAAGGATGAACGAGGGAAGGCCTTATTTGCAAATGTGGAGAGGTGTGTGGGTACCTTTTTGCAAAATTGCCATAGTTTCTTTCCTATCTGTCAGATATAAATCGGACAGCCTATATTGCAGGATGGCAGGCACACCATCATCACCAACTCTGTTTTTTATAAGAGTGTATTTTATGTATTTTATAAGAGTGTAGATGTAGAGTAAATAGAAGTCGACAGGTGGGCACGATGGTAGTGAGATAATGTGATGCAACACTAGAGGTGCCACATGGAGCGTTTAACTGGTCAACTAGTCATGTCATGAGGAAATACAGAGTTGTACGATGAGCCCGTGACTGTATAATAACCACTAAACATAAATGGTGATCGTAATAAGTGGATTCTGAAGTCCAATGTATGTATCGTGCTTTCGCTTCAAATACAATGATCGTCATTGCATATATCGCGAGAGAAAGATGAAACATGCGTGAATTTTCTGGGGGCTTACTTTTAGAGGACTTGGAGATAGTTTTGTGTGCATACGTGAAAGGGGCGTACAGGAGGGTATGCGATGGAGAGAGAGATGCTCTTCGTTTCTCTTTATTATGACTAACTTTGTATATAGTATAAAAATAAACAAATTCACAGTGCGGAATAAATATCATTGTGGGCACCATGCAATGCAAATTAGCGTTCGTACTCCTCCATATAACTTTGTAATTTTGTATATATGTAGAAACTCTAAAATATTTTTTTGGCCACACTTTATTCAAAAGAAATGTTGTATGCGAAATAAACACGAAGAGAGGGTTTTTTAGATCAATGGGGTACGTGATGTAACATGTGTGAATGTGTAGTTGATGCATTTGGCGGGGCCTAGAGAGGTATGTGTGTGTATTACGTATTCGAGAGAGGCATGGATAGAGGGGCCGACGGGGGGGGGGGCGTGGGAGAGATAGCACGAGAAATGAGAGTAGTCTAGAGAGAGAGACGAATATGACTTCACGACAAGAGATCCCATTCCCTTGAGTGTGTATATGCAAGGGGGGAAGGAATAGAGGCACCAGGAGAAATTTTCTGTGTGTGTGGTGTTTGTGTTGGTATGTGTGGGTGTGAGAAGATAATGAGACGTGGGGGCAGAGGGTGTGTCACCGCGTGAGGTCCGGTGGGTCGAGGTGCGGCCCTTCGTTCGGTTCCGTCCTGCGCCACATTGGTCGTCCCGTGACGCATTTAGGAAGACCCATGGATGACTAGTCGTACAAGACAAAGATAAAAGAATTGTGAAGGACTCTGTGTCCATTGACAAAGCCGGCTAGGTTTTGTAACCCTAGGTTCTCGAACTAAGGTAATCCCTTTATCTCTGATATTACTATTCATCCAACCTAACTTTAAGGGGCATCCTCCAGAATGCTCTGCTAGAATCATACTCGTCGATCAGGAAGAGAGGTGTGAGACAATGCGTGAGAGACAGGCGTAAAGATAATGTGCGTACATGAGACACACAGGCAGGTCCAGGTATATAGAAAGGGTCGATGAGGATTGTGTGTGTGTATGTTTGCGAGAGGAAGAGTGCTTGTGATAAAGGTTAGTGAAAACAGTTGCAAATGGTTACGAGAGGGAGGGAGGGTTATATCTAGAGCATGTGTGCGAGAAAGACACCTCGGGAAAGAGTGTGTGAGCATGTGTGAGAGACCACCGATGGAGAGTGAAACTACACGTAAAATACTGCTCTACACATTGATTAAAGATATAAATTGTATCCAAATATTAGGATGGGATCATGATATTTGCAATTCGCGTAAGGAGCGGTCATTGATCCATCTGACATCTAGATTCTATCGAATTTGAGCATGTCTATGTTATTATTCGACACAATTGATCCACATAGTTAGTATTTTGAACTCCAGATAATGCATCGCTTTAGCAATCGAATATAAACGTGAGTATAGTTCATGTTGTGTGTGTAAAGCACATTATACATACGAAAGTTACAGAACGGACATTATAAATAGCTACCTATGATGTAGCATACATTTTAATTCAACTTAAGGTGGTATAAAAAATCAAATTCAACATGAAGTCCATTCAATTATTTGAATTTGATATCATGGCATTTGTAAACCATACCTAAATTATGGGGTACCAATCTTTGCTCTGATTTTGTACATAATAGCATATGTAGTCGTGTACAAAATAGATTCAAATTTAGCTCCTCCATTCCAAAATAATCGTAGTTATAGGATTTTAAAGTGTCAAAATTTCAAAAAGAAGCGGATAATTTAATGAGGTTTTCAAACATACAAGGTCAAATATAACATTGTCTATTTAGGTCAATCCTCATAGTTCAAGAGTACTCTAAACGTGAATGCTTGTGTTTCAAAATTTTGAACGAAGCGCCAAAAGACCCTCTACTCACCCGAAACCGCGTGACACCAATGTTTGGTAGTACAGGGAAATTACTTTTCCAATAACTCCGACCCGTGAAACCTACCGGCCCCACGTCCAAAGGTCTAAACCGGGGTAGGTTTGTAGCTTCATCTAGACGCCACAAGGCTAAAGGACATGGACAAAAAGGTATAACCAGTCGGTGGCATAAGAAGCATTGGGATTTTCTCGGTTCTCATGACATTCGTTTGAGGACAATAACGCTGCAAGGATATGCATCCAACCATGCAAACACTAGCTTTGTCACATTCTTCCTGTTGAATGCGAGAGTACTATTGTCCATGAGGATTAAGTTTTTTGACAGACACTTTCTCACGGATGTACATGTTGAACAGCTTACAAAGAAAATTCAGGTGGAAAAAAGGGCTTCTGAACGTGCTTGGATTCTATTTACAACTACTTGTTATCATGTACCAGTAGATTTTCTGGTCCAGGAGCATGATTTTATGGATTAGACCGATCCATTTCAGTGTGACTGCTCAAAACTTTGCTTGAGTTAGTTTTTATTGTCCTATTCTATCTGGATTTTGTGTAAACCTGATGAACAATTAATCATCATGCTTTTGTACCTTCTGTAAGCTGGGGTTAGATATTGCTACCCTTTTCAACTCGGCTTTGACCCATATTTTCTTTCATACAAACTGGAGCTTCTATCAAGAAGCCTCATGGTTCCGAGAGCGAACTTGGTCACATTATCTGGTCGTCAAATGACATATGTTGTATCTTCCCGCCTTGATTTATTTTACAGAGGCAACATGTAACTATGCTAAACATATGAAATTATTCAGGGTTCGTTTCGCCTTCTTATACATTGATTTTCCTATTCATTTTTAACAAATAGCCAACACGTTATTATCGCAAATGGTCGTATTAGTCAAACCATAGGCATTCAACTAACCATTTACTACCGCGGGGCAGCTGTTTGATTAGACGGGACAACTGTGAGCAGTCTGCCGCGCACGCCGTGAGCGCTACAATTTATTACTGGTTTTGGGATTTGTTTCGGCTGCCTTGGGAAGGTACGTAGAACAGTTCGCCGTTGTCATCTACAAGCACCACCGCTGAGGGTCGCCGCCTGCTACAAGATGGAGGACGAGCCGGCCAAAAACCGGGGGCGGGTCGAGCCATAAATGCAAGAGCCTCCGGCGAACATGGACTTCATCAGCAGCCTCCCCGACGAGATGTTTTAACCATCATATCCCACCTCCCTGTCAAATATGGCATGCAGACCATTGTCCTCTTGAGGCGGTGGCGCCCTCTCTGGTGCTGCACCCCTGGACCTCATCGTCGACCACAAGTTCTGTAGCGGTGAGCAACAACGCCTGGACGCATTGTCCCACGTCCTCAACATGCACCCTGGACCAGTCAGACGCCTTGCTATCGGCAGGATCAATCCCCACAACAAGGCCGTACCCAGGTTGCACTACTGGTTCCTATCCCCAGTCTTGGATCGGCTTGAGGAGCTCAGCCTTCATGCTAGACGTCCTTGCTCGTTGCCGCCGTCCATGTTGCGCCTCGCTCCCACGCTGCGCCGCCCTACATCCAGGTGATGCATTCCCCCGGATCGATGTCGCACGTGCTCTTCATATCCCTAAAGTTAAGCACCTCGAGCTCATTGTCGTCCGCATCTTGAAGGAGGATTTGGAGCGCCTGCTCATTGGTTGTACATCACTCGAGTACCTTCATCTTCATGTGATGGATGGGTTCAGTAGTCTCCACATCACCTCGACGAATTTATGTGTGATTTATGTGCATTGCTGGCGTTTCCCAAGGCTGGCAGTTGAGGTGTTTGATGATATTGTCATTGAAAATGCTCCTTTCCTAGAGAGATTGTATGTACATGATAAAATAGGTCCAGCAAGAATTAGGGTCATTCACACACCAAAATTGACTGTGTTGGGCTATTCATGTGCTGAATTCAACGAACTTGTTACTAGATCATTATTCATTCAGGTACAATAGTCATCTTCTTTCCTTCTTATATATTCTCGGATAGCACATTTTAACTAATTGTTGTTGGTCTATATGTTCACCTGTCATCTAGAAAATGATTCCCACAAGCTTCACCCGGCCTCTATGCAAAGTGAAGAACTTGGCACTACAATCTGTCCGCCCCGATCTGGATGAAGTTGTTAGATTCCTTAGATGCTTTGCTTGCACGGAGAAGCTATACATCGATATGATGGTCCTTTCCTGTTAATTGTTAACCACAACGGAGCTCAATTTTTTGTTACTTTTACCCATGATTACAATGGCAAATGTAGAACGATTTCTAAAGGAAATATGGAGGATTTCAATACATATTTTTTTGAGATGCTAGTGTTGTACGTGTTTTATTCCTTCGCCCGACATGCTTTCGTGATAAAAGTTTATCATGAAAGATTGAAGGTGGCATTTCACTCTTTTCGTGTATTTTAAAAATCCTGCAAATCAAAGAGGCCCGAAGTGTTCATATCTGCAGCTACAGTAATATGTTGTGTTCGTTTGCAGATACTAGTAGGAAAGAAAGTAGAAATGTTGGGGAATATACCAATCCCATTGAATGCCTTGATCTTCATCTCACATAAATTACTTTTAACGAGTACCGAGGCAACACACCAGAAATTAAATTCGCAAGGTTCTTTGTTGAGAAAGCAAGGTTGCTCAAGGTAATGAGGTTTGTCCTATATTTACTGCGTAGAAATGAATGGATTCCTAAAGAGCGCATGCGTCTACAGCTGAATGGAAAAGGCTCTGCACAAGCTGAATTTTAGTTTGTAACTTCAGATGGCAGATTATTCGGAAGTCACTGTATCGAGCCGCTATATGACTTCTCGGTGGCTGATACTTTCTCAGAAATAATGCACGAAAAAGATTATGAAGAAGATGAATTTTATGTGTCTGAATAGTTTGAACCCTGAAATGTTTGAATTTGAACCTTGCAATATTTATGGTATTTGTTATATAACGTACTTGGATGTTTAATTTGGTCTTGCAATAATGTCCTGTTACAAGTATATATATGTTGTTCTTCAGTACACAGAGCATAGATGTTCTGCAGATAGAGCATATCACATCGCACACGAACCACACTAGGTAGCCTGTCGGTGATGAATTCATCAATCGCAAACGGTTATGTACCAGCAAGCATTTGCCCACAACACACATGGCTTATTCCATCACAAACAACTCAGATGGATCAATTGTATGCCACGTATCGCACACGCAACTCTAATCTGATTCGTGCTTAATGTCTTGGACATCGCTCGCACAGTTCGTCTTATTTGCCATGTATCATTGTGCCGGCCTCTGCCCGCGTCCCTCGGCAAGCTCTGCTCGTCGTTAGGCGCCGCAGTGCATTGTGCTCGCCGTTAGGCACTGCGGTGCGCTCTGCTCGTGTCCGTCAGCGCGCTCGGCTTATGGACAGCTTTTCCTTGCGTGTTCAACTGCTATATGCATATATATGGTTGCTCGTCGTTGAGGCAACCGCGGAGCGCTCTGCTCGCGTCCCTCCACTCGTGCTCTGCCAGCGGTTGCGACTATGCACGATCACGTCGGGGGGCCCATATGCATGCGGTTGCGCCGCGCGTGTCGCCATGCAATGCAGTTTTGTGCGGCACGATGGAGTTCCGCGTTGCAAATTAGAACTGCCATCCGGGCGTGCTGATATTCTAGGCCGTCCGGCTTCCCCTTTAATTCCCGCGGCCATTATAACCTTAGTCTCTTCAACCTTTCAATCGTGCCCCACAACACAACAAGCACACCCACGACGACACATAGAGAGGGGATGTCTAGAGGCACTCCATTGGAGTTTGGCGAGCATAAACTAGAGACCCACGGGAGGGAGACGGATCTCTCGGTGGTGTACACCATCGACCCGGCCGTGGTGGACAACTACATCAACACCGTTGAGCAGTTGCTTGCTCGAGACAAGTACAAGGTAGTCGGCATCGACCTCCAGTACACCAGCGGTCGTCCCAATATAGATCAGAAGGTTGCCGTCGCCCAGTTGTGCATGGGCCATCATGTCCTCATCTACCACTATTGCATGGCCACAGAGCCTTGTGACTGTTTCATCAGGTTTATCAACAACACCGACTACAAGTTTGCTACGGTGGACACTGCAAGAACCTTGTCGAAATCCGTGAGCACTACAGGGTCTGGGGTAGCACGAAGAAGGACTCCCTGGTTGAACTCACCTCGGCCATCATTGACCCATACTACGAAAAGATGAAGCGGGATGCCAACAGAACACATCCCGTATACTGGCACGGGGCCTGGATGCGGCAACTGGATGAACCTCACCTCAGGTTCACAGCCAATAGTGTGTACACATGCTAGAGATGCACAGGCAGATCGTTGTCATGTGGAAGTTCCTCGTTACCCTGATCGACGAGGCTGGATCGAGCCACAAGCAGAGAGCAGTAGCAGCAAGCGTCCCAAGAAGTACATCATGATCAGATGATCGTTTATCCTACTTAATTATTCATGTAATATATAGTTGACTTTGGTGACATGTGTGTAGTAGCCACCTATGTAATTGGATGTTTAATTTGGTTATGCAACCATGTCCTTATAAGTGTGTGTGTGTGTATATATATACACATATATATAGGACAAATTTTATCTACAAGCAGTGGTAGTTACCACTATCTTCTTTGGCCTCCACGTGTCCCTCTTCCCCTCTCTCAAACTTGACATCAAGTCAACCGGGTAATAGGTGTTGTTAACAAGTGCCGGTGCTATTTAGTATGCAGAAACTAATTCAGTTTTTATAATTAAATAATCCGGCAAGCTGGTAACAGGCTGTTGCAACTACCTCCTTAATCTTTGGTGGATGAGCATGTAAACGTGATGCTGATATTTTTTATAGGCACCGTAGATGGTAGTTTTTGTTGGAAATGGGTAGTAATGGGAATGAATAACTCTTTTTGGATTCTTCTGTTATAGTATGAAATTTATTGTCTTTTTTCTTGAACCGCATAGAGTATAGTCATGTATACCTATAGTATGGTGTATCGACATGTAACTTCTTTAGTATGGAGTATCAACAAGTAACTTTTTTAGTATGGAGTATTGGCAATTAATTTTTGTAGTATGTAGTATGCCCTACTAACATAAAATTGGAGTATGAAGTATAAGCATTTGATTATTGGAGTATGGAGTATTAGTACTTTTTTATGTGAACATAAAAAATATGTGTCCCAAAAAGTAGTATTTGGTATGTAATATATAGTACATTTTAGAATTATGGAGCTTACTATGTACTACTATACTGCTATAGTATGGAGTATATTTAAAAAGGTGAATGAAGTATGGAGTGCATCCAAATCAGCAGTATATTGTCCAAAATAAGGAGTATCTTCCCACACAAAATGTATATATACTCCCAAGATGAGAGGAGTATCTCCAGAAAAATAAATATACTTCCCCACAGAAAAAAATACTGATCAAATGTACAAGAGTATGGATGTGTTTATTATATTATTATTTTCATGTACAAATACAAGATTGCAAAATGAAAAATCCATCAAGATATGGCATCTTCATGCAATTGCATGTGCTAGCTAGAACATGACTGCTAGAAACAACATGGGATACAAGTTTAACACGAAGTGATGATGCATGTCCATGAATGTACATATACTGATCTATAACATGAGATCTGGATTGGAATTCACAGCAATGCTGAATCCTAGTGATAGTTTTGGAACGTTTGACAACATGGGGATGATGCAGCAACGATGAGCTCTTCAACGGCCGCCGCGGCGGAGCCCGCAACTCAACGGTGGCTGTGTTATCGGTGGAGGACGCAACTCGACGACGGCTGTGTCGTCGGCGGCAACGACTCCAGGATGGTGCGCCATGCATAAGGTCCTGAAATTTTGATGCATGGAGGGGTATATGCATGGTTGACATCGGCCATGGCTGCTAATCGAAGAATTCAGTTAGATTGAAAAAACAATCAGGAAAAGTTTGAAAGAGTTTGTCCGCCGGATGAATACCTTGTAATATGCATCGACGCTCATAATCCCAGTCGGCTGGGATTGCCAACACGGCCGCAACAAAATTTGATTCACGTAAGTATCATATCTCTTTTTCTAATATGGTGAGCTACCATAGAACGTACTGCTTGCCGGCGACCAGATTTGTTAGGTGTTTATTGGACGTGAGGTAGTTATATCCATGCATGAAAATAGGAACTACACGGTTGATTGCTTTATCGAGTGGAGAGAAAAAAAGTTCCAGAACCAAACCCGTTAATCAAAGCGCCATCAGAGACGAGATCAAACGGCGTTGGGCATGGGGGTAACTACCACCGATGGTAGTCGTGATTTTTCCTATATATATATATAAACACTATTCTGATCACAACCTGAACTGCCTGAGTAACGCGCCTGGAGTTCCTCTGTACGAACTCGATCTTCGGGCTATCTTCGCAACTACGGCTGCCCCCGCGAATTATTCTATTTAGTTGTGTTCTGTATGATGCTAGTGTAATCTAGAAACATTTTTTAGCAACTAAATATTGGTTTTAAATAGGAATCTCGCTCGTTGGCGGATTTTGCTCTCAGGCCGTGATGAAATTGCATTTTGTGCAATTTTACTGCCTCAATTGTTAGATTTGAACTTCTCCTAGTGCTAGGTTGAACTTCCGCCAACATTGCCCAAATGGGGCTCGCAATATACCGTTGGAAAGCTATGGATACCAGTATCATGACCCAAGTTAAATTTTTGGCAAAATGTAAGAGGTTTAGGTGCAGTTTTGAAAACTGTTTTTTTCTTCATACAAAAAACGTGAATCGTATTTTCGAACGCATTTCTAAACCATTTATCGGAATGACGCAAATAATATGGCATTGGAAAGATGTTGCAAAACCGCTACTTCCACATGTTCAAATTTTCTCTAATTCCTTATGGATAAAGAGTAATTTGGAAAAACGTAGAATTTCACAAAGTGAACACCCGAGTTCATATTTTCGATGCCATTTCTAAACGGCTAAACCGATTGATGCAAATAATATGGCGTTGGAAAGCTTATGAAAATGCGCTACTTTTTCATGTTAAAAGTTTTTTTCTAATTTTGAATGGTTTAAAAGTAATTTAGAAAATGAACAAGTTCCATCGAGTTCGTATTTTTGAGCTAATTTTTTAACCGTGCGCCCGAATGTAGCAAATGATATGGCGTTGGAAATCTTGAAAAAAGCAATTTTTTTGTATATATTGTTTCTCCCAATTCCATATGATTTTAAGTCAATTTTGAAAATGGCTAAAAACGTATTTTCGCCATAATTTCTACAAACTTTATCGGAATGGGACAAATAATATACTGCTGAAAAGCTATGGAAAATGTGAAACTTTTTCGTGTTGATGGTTTTGTCTGATTCCTAGCCGTTTTCATGTAATTTCGAAAATGGCGAGATCATTCGTTCTGCCTTTATCGCGAAACAAATTCTTCGAAAAAGCACCGCGTGAAGAACCTGAACTTCTCGGCGCGTCTACCTGAACTTCACTCTATTTTTCACGTGATTTTTTTTGCCCGTAGCTCTCCATCCATTTACCGAAACACTCACCGGAATTGAGCAAAGTAATATACGGGTGGAAAGTTGATGTAAACATGCAACTTTCCCGTGTTGATCATTTTTTCATACTCGCGATGATTTTAAAAGTTTTTCATGTGAAATTCATTCACTATAGTAGTCAAAGTTCCTGCTGTTATCATGTTGAACTTCTGTGAAATATTTTCGTTTGTAATTTTCCCATTCATTTCGTCCGTGTTACACAAATGATATTCCTTTTGTACAAACCTCTCTCACAATAATTTTCTCAACTTTACCCGATGGAGGACTTCAACTTATAACAACAAACTTTTAGACTTGGCTTTTTTATTCTTTTTAATACAAAATGCACACCATGTAGTACATGAACTTCTAGCAGTTATCAATCTGAACTTCTCTCGGTTACGTGAATACATATGAGTTTTTTTATGATTTTCTAATCTGATTTTCTTAATCCTTCTTTATGAAATTTTGAAGCGCTCTATTTTTAAAAGTTGAACTTCTTGTTATTTTATTTTTGAACTTGTTGTTTCCATTCTTTAATAACGAGGCAAATCTCAGTTTTCTATAATCGTCGAACTTCTCCATTTTTTTAATATGGACTTCCTAGTTTTACTTTTTAATCATTTTTATGAAATTTTGAAGCGCTCCATTTTTTAAAGTTGAACTTCTTATTTTTTTGAACTTCTTCTTTACATTCTTTAATAACGTGGAAAATCTGAGTTTTCTATAATCATCGAACTTCTCCATATATAGACTTTCCTGGTTTTATTTCTTTTAATCTTTTTTATGGAATTTTGAAGCGCTCTATTTTTAAAAGTTGAACTTCTTGTTATTTTATTTTTCAACTTGTTGTTTCCATTCTTTAATACCGAGGAAAAATCTGAGTTTCTATAATCATCGAACTTCCCGTTGTTTTCACTTT
Source organism: Triticum dicoccoides (assembly GCF_002162155.2). Taxonomy (NCBI): domain Eukaryota; kingdom Viridiplantae; phylum Streptophyta; class Magnoliopsida; order Poales; family Poaceae; genus Triticum; species Triticum dicoccoides. Next base: position 312,811,138 of record NC_041382.1, on the reverse strand, counting down.
GAACTTCTACCACGTATTTTTTTCATAATTTCTCACCCGTTCATCGGAGTCGCACAAATGATGTACCGTGCCGATTACCTCGCTCATAAGAAGTTTTGAACTTTCCCGTGCCGAGCACCTGAACTTCTTGCAACTAAAATTTTATATTTTAACTTTTATTCTTTTTTCTCATTTGAAAACACACACCAAACAGTACGTGAACTTCTGGCAGTTATTAATTTGAACTTCTCTCTGTTTCGCTTTTAGTAATGAAAAAATACGACTTTTTTATAGACATCGAACTGCTCTAACTTTTTTATTTGAACTTCTTTGTGTTTTTTAGAAATGTGAAAATTGGACTTTTTAGAAACACCAAACCTCTTCATTATTTAAAATTGAACTTGCTGGTTTTATTCTTTAGTAACTGGAAAAAAACCGTTATAAATATCAAACTCCTCCGCCTTTTTCTAATTGAACTTCTTGGTTTTATTTTCTAGTAATGAGAAAACTTGATTTTTCTTGATTTTTATTTGTTTTTCCACCAAGAATTACTCAAGTCTACACCGTTGATTTTTCTCCTCTGCACATCCCATCTCTTGAGTCTTGACTTTTAAATCCCCCCTTGAATTATTAAAGTTTTTGTTACATAAAGTAAACAAGTTTGTTCATTTTTGTGCCTAAATATATTTTTTATTCTATGAATTTCTCTTGTAGCTCCCTCTGAACTTCTACACATATGTCATGAATGTTCCCTAATTTTTTTACCTTTTCTGTTTGTATTAGTGGTTTTTTGTTGAACATCGCTGGTTTTCATTTTTGGACTCGAAGGGGTTGTCATATCAACTAATATATTTTTTATCATTCCGCTTGAGCATCTTATTTTATGAACTTTTAGTCTTGACGAATGCACCAGACTTTGGGAACACCTCTTTCTTTTTTTGACCTTTTTCAGCAAAAGTAATACTTGAACTTCAATAACTTTTTTTGTGGAGCAAGCAATTGCGCAGACCACACAAGGAAGAGGGCACATTTTCTTTCGTTGTGGACATTTTTTAAAATCACATGGAGAGCCCACAATCACAAAGAGGAAAACAAAGAAGGAAAAAATTATGCATTTTTCTTGTTTTTTGCTCATACATAGAAAATGTGTGTATCCACATTTTTAAATCTCTATGTTCTTTCTTTGATCTACATGACTTGGAAAGAACAAGATGTCACAAGCTACCCCGAGGTACATCCCTGAGGTTGTTAACGACACCCAGTGAGAGCGCTCCTGCGGTGGCACCCATTTTGCTAGGACTGTGTCAATGGCAGGAAATATGAAACCTTGTGCCACACCAACAAAAAGGGCGAGAAGCAAGGTTGGAAAAAGCGCTAGGCGGTAGGCAGGCGAGGACTCTTTTCGTAGCACCTAGCCTGCCTAGGCATAGCCTAGGTCGACCAAGGCGTTTTGTATGGTAGCAGGCTAGCAGGACAATTTTTTGGCTAGACATAGCCTTAGGCATTTTCTACTACATTAGGTTAGGACAATTGAATGATAATAAGATACTCCCTTCATCCCATGATATAAGATTTGAATATTCCCCTCCATCCCATGATATAAGATCTTATATTCAGATCTTATATCATGGGATGGAGAGAGTACATCACAACAACATGAAGAACTAAAAATGATCCACTCAAGGGAAGTAGCAGTAACATAGGAACACCAAATATTCAAATATAGTTGAGGCAAACATCACGCAAGACCAAATATGGCATATAGCATTATAAATTATGATCTCAAGTTCGCAAGTACTTTATTCCTAGAATCTCATTTGAAAGACTTCTCTCAAGTCACAATAGGGATAGTTCCACATCGACGCACAACTTGAGTTAATTTTGGATCAATAGGATGTATCCACTGTCAATGGGACCTATCTTCTGTGGCTCAGCGATTCCAATACAAGTAACTTAAGGATCTCCAACACGAGAATATGCACGCCTTCTCTGAGCTCTAGCTCACGGGAAGTATTTTCCTTCCTCTTCTTAGATGCATCCTCAAAAGATTTCTTGCACCTATCTTTAGCTTCCTGCGAGCTTTTCTTACATTTAGCCACAAAATTACCAACATGAGCCACATGCTGCTTGTGACGATAAAAACCTCCAATGATCACATGGTTACAAAACAAACACTTCACTTTATCCTTGTTGTAAACATCGGCTAGACTCCCATACTCCCATCCCACATCATCCAACTTTCTCTTACGGGCATTCTCTTCCAGCAACACTGATGTTGTATTTGTCTCCAACATCCTACAAATGCTCAAATACACAGCAGCAATAATTCAGTTATTCACATCGATAATGATAAAAAATATGGACTAGGTCTATCAAAGTGGAGACCACAAGTAGGCATAAATCTAGATAATGATCAAAGCAAAAATGGAATATAGTATGTCTGTACGGGTGTGCGCGTGTCCACATCCGAAAAACATATAGTATAAGATAAATCATTACCCACTTAATTATGTATATGATTTTTACAGAAGAAGGCAGAAGCAAAGCAATATAAGTTATGATATCATAAATTCATAGTATATGCAGATCAAATATGAAATAGGTAGGAAGTTGCCTATCAAGAGATTCCAAGCAAAACAAACTAAATAGAAAATACAAAAAACTACAATGAGGGAAACCAAAGAACATAATTTTTTGCATTACAAGCTTATAAATTTGTTGCATAATTGCATTGGAAACTTATTTAGTCCTGCAAGGCTGCAATGCTTGATACAAATCCAGAAGCAAATATGTTTTTATACCAACTAAACAACCCTCTGATTAATGAACCTCTAGTCTCCACAGTAAAGATTACCAGCAACCACATACATATGATCCTACTTTTACACTAGGACTAGTTCTAGCTGGTGTTGCATCTTGGCATCAGGCAACAGAAGAGAAAATCATAGCACAAACTTCCAAGAAACTTTCTGTTGTGAAGTAAATCAATAATACAAAAACTACCTTGGAGGAAACCAAAAGAACATATTTTTTGCAAAAGCTCATAAATGTGTTGCATCCGGAACTTGTTTTGTATTCCAGTGCTCAATACCGATCTAGAAGCAACTTCCTTTTTACACAAACTGAACAACTCCTCTAATATACTAATTTGAAGTATCATCTGAAATAAATAACCTCATATCTCAACATTCAAGATTACTAGCAGCCACACTCACACGCATATGATCCTACTTTTAGACTAGTGTACTAGTAGCAGCTATCTCACTGTCACATTTTGGCATCATGCAACAGAATATGATCCTACTTCTATAGTAGTACAGTAGTACTAGTAACGTCCAGTATCACATCTTGGCATCATGCCATGTATATAACTTATGAACTGAGACAACCATAGAAGGAACTTTATTAACATGAATAGAGCACAGAATGATTACCTTCAGACTAGTGGATACTTGCCTTGCTTCCTCAGGCGCTAGATATGACCAGCCCATTTTAACCTCCTCGTCGAATGAGCTGTCGAGTACAACTGCATCACAAAGTTACTATTATTTTAAGGCGTGTCTTTTTCCATTAGAAGTGATCAGTAAAGAAAATTTCACAGGTTTGGTGTCTAGGGTGGTCAGGTCATTTGGTGCAACGGCCAGCGACAGTATGCGTAGGTCAGGCAGAGGGAGCACTACACGCTGCCGAGCTGGCTCCCAGCGAGCACAAGCATGCCGGATTGCGGTGACAGAGTAGGCGAGACCAAAGGCATTGAGCCAGGCGAGGAGCAACTTTTACCTTGAGCCTGAGCATAGTTCATGGCTCCCACTATATTGTTTATGCCCAAATACTAATTGCTTCTTAACTGTATTTGTTACATCTTGTAAATGCATGATAAAATTCAGACACAACAACATCAAGGAAAGTATAAATCAGTTGCAGATCAAACAAACTAACTACCACTTCTTTTGTTGACTCAATTATGGTACTGCTACATGATGCTTACATGACATTTAGATTGTGAGATCCATGCACAATTTTTTTATTGAGTGGCACCCCTGCGCTACAATCCTATATACATAAACACTATTCTGATCACGGGATCAGAATAATATTCTGATCACAACCTGAACTTCTCGAGTAACGCGGCTGAACTTCCCTGTGTACGAACCCGAACTTCGGGCTATCTTCGCAACCGTGCCTTCTACCGCGAGTTTTTTCGATTGTTCGTGTTGTTTGTGATGTAAGTGTAACATGGACACATTTTTTTTAGAATCTAAATGCTTGTTTCTATTCGGAATCTAGCATGTTGGCGGATTTGCTCTCGGGGTTCATGGTGAACTTGTGTCTGTTACAAGTTTAATGCATGTTGTGGATGTTGTCGAAGCTCTCGCACGATGGGGATTAGATTTTGGTACGAGATTGGAGCACAAATTTTTGTTGTTTCGAACAAATTTGAAATCGCCGTGTTCTTCATCCGCCCGAGATGCAGCATGCGCTTCTGTTGATTTCTCATTTTTGCTTAAAGTTTGCTGGCTGATTTGCATACTTTAGTGAAATTCAAGGCTTACTAAGCCGTAAATTTTAGTCGGGAGGGTCGTTACGGTTTGATTTCTAGCGATTTGATGTTGGCACTCCCGCGGGTTTTTGGACAGGTTATTTTTGCGGTTTTGAAATTTGCCCTCTCTTCATTTTTGTTGTCGGAAGGGAGTTGCCAGATCATTTCCAAAGGAGGTGCAGACGTGTTGTAATCTTGTGCAGATGATTTTATGCTTCGAACGAATTCGTTTGTTCACTATTTTTAGATCATCTAATGGTCGTTGTACAAGCTGGACTTCTGCTTTGTCATACATGAACTTCTTCTTTTCCATTGTTGGATCCTGTTGGGGCTGGGGCGGCTCGGGATCGGGATCGGGGGAGGATCAGGTGGATCATGTGGGTCTGTCCGGGTTTGTGTGCTGGACTTCTGTGTTGTCATACATGAACTTCTTCTTTTCTTTCGTTGCAAGATAATGCAGCAAGTCCTTTGTATCAAAAACTCTTACTAGATTTCTTCTGCAATTTGTTGTAGCTAGTGTGTAAGTGTGGAGCTGGACCACGGGCAGATGCATCCTCTTTTCCCTTAGTCTATGTTCTGGTATAGTTTTTTGATCATCCACTATCTTTAGTAGGATCTGGACTTCTCTTTTTTATTAATGGTTGAACTTTTGGTTTTCCGGATTGCATTCACATTTGCAAGGCGAAGGTGCATGGTGCTCTGTATTTTCTTTGTTTGGTTTTCTTTGTAATTTTAATTCTTCAGATGTTCTTTTTATACTTTTGTCTTGTGAGCAATCATGGGATTAGCCCAAGTATGCATGCACTTTTTCCAGATCATCTAAGGGTCTTTGTAGAAGCTGGACTTCTATTTTGTTCATACGTGAAATTCTTCTTTTCCTTCTTTTGCAAAGTAATAAAGCAAATCATGTGTATTTCTTTCTTTTTATGTTACTTTTCATTACTTGCAATGGTTTGGATTTTTTTGACTTGGTCGCATGAACATCCATGGAATTGGGCGACGGATATGCGTATTTTTTTATTTTTTCTAGTATGTTTACTTATAATAGTTGTTGTTCTTCACTGAGTAACTATCCTGAACTTCTGTGTGATAATCGTTTTTAACATGTTAATTTTAGGTTTTACAAAACCCCAAACTTCTATATCTTCCCTACTTGAACTTCTTAATTATAATTTTGTTTGTTATTTTCGGATTTAAATATTTGTAGACATTGAAATCGGTATTGCGTGTATTGACAAATGAGGTAGTGCGAGGCCGAGCAGGGGGAGGGGGGGTCAGGATCCCCCTCCCATCCCCCTGTGAGGCCGAGACAGGAACGAGCCGGAGCAGGCGACGACGCGGCGTGCCGTGTCGTCGCATTTGGAGGCGAGTCCGTCGCATCCATTACCCCACTATATATCTTCGGGTTTTAGGGTTTAGGGTGCGTGCGGTGGGGGTGGAAACAGAATAACCGTATTGTGTCTTGTCAAATCCTAGCGTGCAGCAATGTGGTAGCGCGAGGCCGAGCACAGGGGAGGGGGGTCGGTACCCCCCCTCCCCTCCCCCTGCGAGGCCGAGACAGGAACGAGCCGGAGCAAGCAACGACATGGCGTGTCGCGTCGTCACATGCGGAGGCGAGTCCATCACATCCGTTACCCCACTATCTATCTTAGGGTTTTTAGGGTTTAGGGTGCGTTGTGACGCCTCGAGACCATTGCGCCAGGTGTCTTCGAGTTTTTCGCTGTCTTTGCCATGTCTTTCGCTTGCGTGCTGCATCATTCGCATTGCATCATGCCATCATGTCATAAATCTTTTGCATCTCAACTAAATAATTTGTGTGGATCTTTGATCCATTTAAATCGAGGGAAGAGTGACTTCTCTTTATAACATATCCTCCTAATATTTAGGGAGCTATTATAAATATTCCATTAATTTGGAATCACCAAAACACACTTGCAAGTAATTCCCCAGGCCTTTGTCATCTCACATCTTGACCTCAAACGTTGTCCATAAATACTTTCATCACTTTTCCAATCTCCACCAAAAATTCCCTACATTTTGGACTTCTCAAACAGCCCATTCCTATTCAAGTCCATTTGAATTAAATTCAAATGAATATGAATTCAATTCATGCAATCTTGCCAATTCATTTTTTCTGGGATCATACACATTTTTGTGAGTCCGGGAAAATAGCCCCCACGCACAAATTCTTTCCCTAAACCCCTCTTCCTTTTCTTCTCTCTAATGTGTTTCTGTTAAAGGAAATAAGAGAGGGAGAAGAGAGCCCAGCCCAGGCCGTCCTCCCTAGGCCATCCCTGCCAAGGCCCCTGTCCTCTAAGGCCCACCTAATCCCGTCTAAACCCTAACCTGACCGAACCCCACTCCCTCTCGATCCCCAGCGCCGCCTCCTCTCGATCCCCACTCCTCTTCTCTTCCACCTCGAGCCAGAAGAGGAGCCCCCACGCCTGTTTCCCCAGCGCCACTGGCGACAACCAAGCCTCCCCTCCCGGCGCGCCTCTTCTCCTCCTCCGCCTAGAACCTGTGGAATCCGCGGAGCCCCGCGCCCCTGCCATCCCCACGCTCGTCGCCTCCCTCTACTCTACCCCGCGTCCAGCTCCGGCCGTCGCCTTCTTGCCATGTCCGCGCGCCTCCTCTTCTCATCGCCTTCCCCAGCGCCGCTGCTGCCTACCAGCACCCCGGCCAGTAAGCCACGTGCCTCATCTCGCCCGTGTCCGTGTCCCATGCGGGAGCCCGTCCTTTTGCTCGGATGCTTCCTATGCATCCTCCTCCGTGCCCTGCTTCTGTCGGCATCAAGCCGCCCGATGGAGGCGCCGCTTACCTTGTCCTGCACGTCTCCACCGCCTGCACGTCGTCTTCTGAGTCCCCTTTGATCTGCTGCTCGCTCCTACACAACCACCATGGATCAGCCTGCCTCCTGCCACGAGTCACCATGGTTAACTCGAACCCCCAGAGAACCTGCAGTCGTTGTCTGCTGCCTGCTCCGGCTTCCCTGCGCACCTCCCGAGCCCGTGTTGCATGGCCAAGTCACCATCGGTGGCCTCGTCAATCACCAGTTGAACAACTCCTCCTTGAACAACTCCTCCACGGCTCCTAGTCTGTACGTGGAGTTCCACCAGTTGCTAGAATCAATCCATTGCTTCCTCCCCGAACGGAGTCACCAAGTGCCTCTTTTGGTGTGACAAAGACCGCAAGCACCACTGATCCGCCAAGTAGCTCTACGCATGGATGCGCCAATTTCCATGACATCGCATGAGTTTCTTCTTGAACGTGTATGACTACACAGATTCGTCAAGTACCACGACATCCAGAGCCCTCGGACATGTCGAGTTCAACTAACGTCGCAAGAACGAGACCGGCAGGTCCGAAGACCCCAAGTACCACGACAACCCCAAAGGGATTCGAATTCGCCAAGTTCCGCTCCGAACGTGTACGACTACACCCGGTGATGCGACAAGTACCCCGACAACGTGTACATCTACTCCGTCAAGACTGGACCGACAAGTACCCCGACATCTTGTGTACCCCTACCATCACCCCGAACGATTGACGACTCGTGGACCATGTTCAACTTCAGGCGTCGAACACCCGGGTAGCAGAAATGCCAAGTACCCCTAGATACCACTTGGACATCAAGTACCGTCGACCCTCAAAGACTTCGTGGATGTCAAGTTCCTCACCGTGACCCTGAACATCTACGAAACTTGTGCGCCTAAGAACGTGAACGACTACCGCCGCGAAGATCACTAAGTACCACTACCATCATTGAGGACCGATAGTACCATTACTTCCACTACGACCGTTCCATGAGCATCTACTTCCTCTACATTGCACCCTCCCGAACCGCACGCTTGGAAGGTATAACCCCGAGATGACCGTCTGAGAACGAATGCTTGTGTTGCATTAGATGCACCCTTTGTCTGCACCATGTCTGATTTGTCACTCGTTTCCATGCCACTAACCCGTGGGAACCCGGTAGTCGGGAGCACCCCACCATCTTGCTCAACTCGCTCACGCTCAATCGAGTTACAGGAACCGTTATGTTGACGTGACATCATTTTTCGGATTCGTTGTCGTGGCACCCCTTTCGTTTCCGCCACGATGAAAAATGCTTCATATCTTATCATGTCAACTTTTCCATAAAACTTGCATAAACTTGCGCATGTCATTCACATCATGATAACAATATTTAAAATGTTTAAATTGTTATTTGCATTAATTTTCTAAATGCACATGCGGATTTCATGAATTTGTTGTTTGCTATATCCGGCCCCATTTGAATTGTTTAGATAGTATAGTTTTGTTATGCTTCACCTCTTGCCATGTTAACCAACATTTAATATTGTTGAGTACCTAACCGGGAGTGAACTAAATAATTGATGTGGTGTTCTGTCAATATGTAACTCGTTGCATATTGAGCTCCACTTAACTTGTAGTGTCGTTTGTGCACTTTTCCATGCCATGCCTCATTAAACCGGACATGCATCATACTTGGTTGTGCATCATGCCATGTTATGCTTGGTTGTTTACTATGTTGCTTGCTTCTTTCCAGGTTGCTTCCCTCATTAGCTTCGGTTCCGTTCCGGAGTTGTGAGGATCTGTTCGACTCCGTCCGTGTGTCTTCTTCATGGACTCGTTCTTCTTCCTTGCGGAATCTCAGGCAAGATGACCATACCCTCGAAATCACTTCTATCTTTGCTTGCTAGATGCTTGCTCTTTTGCTATGCCGCGATACCTACCACTTGCTATATCACGCCTCCCATATTGCCATGTCAAGCCTCTAACCCACCTTTCCTAGCAAATCGTTGTTTGGCTATGTTACCGCTTTGCTCAGCCCCTCTTATAGAGTTGTTAGTTGCAGGTGAAGATGAACTTTGTTCCATGTTGGAACATGTTTATTGTTGGGATATCATTATTATATCTTGTTTACTTTAATGCATCTATATACTTGGTAAAGGGTGGAAGGCTCGGCCTTATGCCTAGTGTTTTGTTCCACTCTTGCTGCCTTAGTTTCCGTCATACCAGTGTTATGTTCCTTGATTTTGCGTTCCTTACGCGGTTGGGTGTCATGGGAACCCCTTGACAGTTCGCTTTGAATAAAACTCCTCCAGCAAAGCCCAACCTTGGTTGTAACATTTTCCACCTAAGCCTTTGTTCCCTTGAGTTCCGCAAACTCAAGGGTCATCTTTATTTTAAACCCTTGGGCCAGTGCTCCTCTGAGTGTTGGTCCAACCTGTCAGCAGCCGGTGACCACCAGGGGCAACTCTGGGTTGGCCTACCGGAATCTTGGACAATCCGGTGTGCCCTGAGAATGAGATATGTGCAGCTCCTATCAAGATTTGTCGGCACATTCAGGTGGCTTTGCTGGTCTTGTTTTACCATTGTCAAAATGTCTTGTAACCGGGATTCCGAGTCTGATCGGGTCGTCCTGGGAGAAGGAATATCCTTCGTTGACCGTGAGAGCTTGTGATGGGCTAAGTTGGGACACCACTGTAGGGTTTTGAACTTTCGAAAGCCGTGCCCGCGGTTATGGTCAGATGGGAATTTGTTAATGTCCGGTTGTAGAGAACTTGAAACTTAACTTATGTAAAATGCATCAACCGCGTGTGTAGCCGTGATGGTCTCTTCTCGGCGGAGTCCGGGAAGTGAACACGGTTTTGGTGTTATGCTTGTGCGTAAGTAGCTTTCAGGATCACTTCTTGATCTCTTCTAGTTCACGATCGTTGCATTGCTTCTCTTCTCGCTTTTATTTGCGTATGTTAGCCACCATATATGCTAGCGCTTGCTGCAGCTCCACCTCACTACCCTTTTCCTACCCATAAGCTTAATTAGTCTTGATCTCGCGGGTGTGAGATTGCTGAGTCCTCGTGACTCATAGATTGAGGGAGTCCTGGATTAGGGGGTGTCCGGATAGCCGGACTATACCTTCGGCCGGACTACTGGACTATGAAGATACAAGATTGAAGACTTCGTCCCGTGTCCAGAAGGGACTTTCCTTGGCGTGGAAGGCAAGCTTGGTGATACGGATATGTAGATCTCCTACCATTGCAACCGACTCTATGTAACCCTAGCCCTCTCCGGTGTCTATATTAACCGGAGGGTTTTAGTCCGTAGCGACAACAATCATACCATAGGCTAGCTTCTAGGGTTAGCCTCTCTGATCTCGTGGTAGATCTACTCTTGTACTACCCATATCATCAATATTAATCAAGCAGGACGTAGGGTTTTACCTCCATCAAGAGGGCCCGAACCTGGGTAAAACATCGTGTCCCCTGCCTCCTGTTACCATCCGGCCTAGACGCACAGTTCGGGACCCCCTACCCGAGATCCGCCGGTTTTGACACCGACATTGGTGCTTTCATTGAGAGTTCCTCTGTGTCGTCGCCACCAGGAAGGATGCCTCATTCAGTCTTTAAAGACGGCACCGTTGCTAAGGGATCTTTGGCTGTCGGCCAAACTCTCCGGCTAGGTGGTTTCCTTATGACCGCATGTTCGGCTGTTGCGCCGACGATGGCCCCTCGGGTAATCGAAAGCAATCTTCACGTCAGTTTGGAATTTGCCGAGCAGCTAGATCCAATGGAGCGCTCTTCCCTTAACGAGCTCTTGGATCGCATCGCCGCCCTGGGAGTCGCTACGGATTACGACCAGATTGGGCCTAAATCCGATCTTAGAGAGATTAACTCTCCCCAGGTCACCCATCACGTTGCCGTGGTAGAGGGACAGTGCGGCAACCCTTCATCTATCTTAAGGACTAGCTATGTCCGGATTCCCGATCCCTCCAAGCCGGATACCCGAGGAGGGGAGGACATCACTCAAGACCTGAACTTAAAGTCAGGCGACGGGCTAGATTCATTGGACAACATCCAAGAATCCAAATTTCCGAGTTCAGAAACTCCTTGGCCCCTGGGTCTCAGATTGGGTGAGGTTTCGGATTTGATTCCACCCACCCACCCGTACATAAGCGATCTATCCCAAATTAGGCAAGAGCCCGAAGAAACAGTACATCATTACTGGGCCAGATTCCTCCTGGTTATGAACAGGATAAAGGACTGCCGTGAGGAAGACGCAATTTCATTCTTCTGCAATAATTGCACGGACAAGGGAATCCTCAACGCCATAAGTCGTCGTGATATTACACGCTTCGCTGACTTGGCATCCATAGTAAGAAAGTACTGTGCGATGGAAAGCGCCTGGAAATCCGAAATATAATTTTGGGACAATCCGGCCTTGAATACAAACCCAGTCTGAAATAAAAGGGTGCATCATCGCCAGACACCCGAGTTCAATACCAAAAAGCAAAAGCCCTCTACAGGGCACGGAACCGTACTGGAAGGATGGCTTAATGGACCCTGTAAACTTCACAGTGCAGAGGGCGCCACACCAACTCACAGCCTTAGAGCATGTTGGATACTCCGGCGGGTGGCAAAAATTGGCGAAGATCTTCTAATTCCAGAAGCCACAGAAAGCCACCCCAGAGAAACCAGTATGGTATTAACAGTCTTTGAGACTTTCGCATCAAATAATATGCGAAAAATAACACTCCACGGCCTTGCCGAAGTCTACCAAGTAGCAACAATAAACCCATGGAGTGACACGGCTATTACTTTTAACGCCAGTGATGAACCTAAATTCCGAACAGCCCGAGCACCAGTCGCATTGGTCCTCAGTCCAATAGTGGATGGCTTTCGTCTTACCAAGGTACTCATGGATGGTGGCAGCGGATTGAACCTCATTTATGAGGAAACCCTTCAAAAAATAGAAATAGACTGGAACCGCATTGAGCGAAGCAGCATAACCTTTAGAGGAATAATCCCCAGTCGGGAAGTGCGTTGTATAGGAAAAATCACACTAGATGTGGTGTTCGGCACGCTGGATAATTACAGGCCCGAAAAGGTCACGTTCCAGGTGGCCCCGTTTAGTAGCGGATATCACGCTCTGCTAGGGCGGGAACCATTTACAGTCTTCCAAGCAATACCCCATTACGGGTACATGAAGCTCAAGATGCCCGGGCCTAACGGAATCATCACTCTCGCTAGTGATCCGGACATAGCACTCCGCGCCGAAAACAAGACAGCCGCACTGGCCCTCGAGGCGCTATCCGAAGCCCTAGCGGCTGAGGAACTGACTGCGCTGCGCTCCACGGTGAATAGGGATGATGTGATACTCGATAAAAGATCCAAGTCCACCTCCCTTAAACCGGCGGACGAAATAGTCAAATTCCAGGTCCATCCAACGGACCCCAATAAAACAGCTTCCATCGGGGCACAGTTAAACCCTGATGTAGACGCCGCACTGCGAGAGTTCCTACGAGAGAACTGGGACATTTTTGCCTGGCACCCTTCAGACATGCCAGGAATCCAACGCAGGCTGGCCGAACACACCTTAAATATCCTAAAAGGATTCAAGCCAGTCAAACAGGCTCTTTGGCGTTTTTCCGAACCTAAGAGACAGGCCATGGGAGAGGAACTAGCAAAGCTATTGGAGTGTAACGCCCTCGATGCGGCTATATGTCCTACGTGTCGAAGCACGACTTAGAGGCATAACCGCATTGAAAGCAATGTCGCAAGTAAGGTAATCTTCACAACATCCCATGTAATACATAATAAGGGGAAAGGTAACATAGTTGGCTTACACTCGCCACGTCAAACAAAATACATAAATAGCATTACATCATCCAATCACTCATGGCCCGACTACGGTGCCAAAAGAAAAGATCAACGCAACATGCGACACGGTCCCGATCGCCCCAACTGGGCACCACTACTGATCATCAGGGAAGGACACATAGTAACGGCGTGAGTTCTCGTCGAACTCCCACTTGAGCTCAAGTGCGTCATCTGGAACGGAATCATCAGGCCCTGCATCTGGTTTGGAAGTAATCTGTGAGCCACGGGGACTCAGCAATCTCGCACCCTCGCGATCAAGACTATTTAAGCTTATAGGTAAGGCAAGGTAAAATATGAGGAACTGCAGCAAGCGACTAGCAAATATGGTGACTAACCTATTCGCAAAAGAGAGCGAGAAGAGAAGGCGAGGCACGAATGGATAACTAGAGAACAACCTGCACAAACATTACTCCAACACCGCGTTCACTTCCCGGACTCCGCCGAGAAGAGACCATCACAGCAACTCACACAGTTGATTCTTTTTAATTAAGTTAGGTTCAAGTTATCTACAACCGGACATTAACAAATTCCCATCTGCCCATAACCGTAGGCACGGCTTTTGAAAGTTCAAATCCCTGCAGGGGAGTCCCAGCTTATCCCATGACAAGCTCTCACGGTCAACGAAGGATATACCTTCTCCCGAGACATTTCGATCCGACTCGGTATCCCGGTTCTACAAGACACTTCGACAAGTTAAAACAAATCCAACAACACCGCCCGAATGTGCAGACAAATCCCGATAGGAGCTGCACATATCTCGTTCTCAGGGCACACTCAGATTGTCTAAACTTCTGGTAGGCCAGCCCAGAGTTGCCCCTGGTAGCCACCAGCGGCTGACGAGGTGGACCAACACTTAGAGGAGCATTGGCCTGGGGGGGTTTAAATAAGATGACCCTTGGGCTACGGAAACCCAAGGGAAAAAGAGGCTAGGTGGCAAATGGTAAAACCAAGGTTGGGCATTACTGGAAGAGCTTTATTCAAGGCGAACTATCAAGGGGTTCCCATTATCACCCAACCGCGTAAGGAACGCAAAATCCGGGAACATAACACCGATATGACAGAAACTAGGGCGGCAAGAGTGGAACAAAACACTAGGCGAGAGGCCGAGCCTTCCACCCTTTACCAAGTATATAGATGCATTAAGATAACAAGATAATATAGTGATATCCCAACAAGTAAATAATGTTTCAAAAAGGAACGGTCTCCAATCTTCACTTGCAACTAGCAACGCTATAAGAGGGGCTGAGCAAAGCGGTAACATAGCCAATCAACGGTTTGCTAGGACATGGTGGGTTAGAGGTTTGACATGGCAATTTGGGAGGCATGGTAGCATAGGTATAGCAAAAGAGCGAGCATCTAGCAAAGCAAAGATAGAAGTGATTTCGAGGGTATGATCATCTTGTCTGCAAAGTTGTCAGAGTTGACTGGATCCTCGAAAGCAAACTCAATGGTCTCCTCGTTAGCGAACTCGTCTCCCGGCTCTACCCAAACAAGACAAACAAGCAAAAAGGACACAATCAACCACGTGCAAAGCTCAAACAACATGATGCAAACATGATATGCTATGCGGGATGCGATATGTGATGCATATGCAAGATTTGACAAGAGATGAATGAACCTGGCCTCAACTTGGAAATCCAAGTGCGCCACTGGAAAGGTGAGGTGATTTCGCTTGAAAACGATATAAAGAACGCCAGAATCGGAGACACAGTTTGGAAATGGCAAGCAAAACAAATATGGCACCGGTCTGCGATATACAGCAAGTAACCATCTAAATGCAACAAGACAAACATGCTACAACACTCAAACATGGCAACAAAATACATGGAAGGGATACATTCATGATGCTTAACAAAAGAGGAACACTGAGCTACGGCCAATTCATCCATTAACAGGTTCAAACAAGCATGGCAAAAATGCAAACGGTAACCAGATTTCAGACTTTGTGAAATTAACACTTGTCTGGAATTTCAGATCAGGTAGCATATTTTTGGAGCATGAAAACTATATGCTACAGGAACTGAACATGGCAAAGTAAAGCATGGCATAGAGCTACTCAAAGAGCTTAACAAAAGTCCCTTAGTGACCTTGAGCTAAAAGGGATCAGAAAATACAATTGCAGGCATGTGAACATGGCAAAAACATAAACAGATCATAGACTTGGTGAAAAACTGGAGCATGCACTTCAGATATCAAGTAGGCATGTTTACGGGCTCGATGCATTCACTACAGAGCATGTCATGACAATATAAGCATACACCCATCAAGAATACACATTATACAAGCTAGACATGGCAAGAACAATAACATAGCATTCACGGATCAACTACAACATCCTCGGCAAAATCGCTAACAAGTAGACAATCTGCACAGATTCACGAAATAGCGAAAGTAGAGCTCGATTGACTCAAGCTAGGGTGCTCCATAATTGCAAACAAAGACATGGATTTATAGAGAACTACAATATTAACAAAACATCCTTACTAATCATCCTCAAAAGAGGCACGAATCACTAGGAAACAACATGAACATATGGCATATTGATAAAAACAGATCAAGGACTTAGTGGAATTGCTAAGTCCCCGAAATCAGCATTAACGGATGCACCACTTTGCAAGCTTGTGCTAGTCACCACACACATCAAAAAAATTCATGGATAGCACCTCTGGAAAGATGACAAAGCACATAACAAAACATATGTAGAGCTCAGGGGCATATCATACACACAATAATCATGGCAAAAATGACAAATAGCTATTTGGAGCAGCAGATCTGACAATTATCTCAAATAGCACTCTTCTAACAGCATTTCGGGCATCAAGATGAACTCAAATGAAAATTACGCAATGAGATGAAATGATGTGCTCTCTGAGGCAAACATTTTGATATCCTATATGCCCAAAACGGATCTACGGATGCAAAGTTACGGCACGATGAACAAGGGCATTTGAATCTGGAAATCGGGGACTTAGAGAAATTCATCACCTCGCGGATCTAGGGTTACTGTAGCGGGGATCTCAGATCTGGTCGCACGCCGTTCGAGGACCGCCGGAGAGGAAGCTTGAGGCCACCGGAGATGTCGGGAGCGGCCGGATCCGGCCGGGCTCCGGTCGCCGGAGTCGTGGCCGGTGGCGGGGCGGAGCGGCGAAGGGAGCCGGCGGGCGGCGGAGGGCGCGGAGCGGCCCGGCAATGGCGGTGCGGTGGCGGAGGTGGCCGCCGGCGACTGGCGCGGTGGTGGCGGGGCGCGTAGCCGGCGCGCGGGCGGAGGAGGGAGAGGCGCGGCGCGCTGTAGCAGTCGGGCCGCGGGGGCTTCCCGCGGGCCTCGGGCGGCGCGGCAATGTGGGGACCGACCTGGGACACGTGGCGGACGACGATTGGTCCGGGCGGAGCGGCGGACGTGTCCGACGGTCGGCGGACGTGTCCGGCTGCGCGGAGAGGGGTGGATCTAGGGTTAGGGGTGGAAACACCCAGGATTTCGAATGGGGGAGGTATATATAGGCATAGAGGGAGCTAGGAGTGTCCAAATGAGGTGCGGTTTTCGGCCACGCGATCATGATCGAACGCTCTAGATGATGGAGAGGGTTTTGGTGGGTTTTGGGCCAAAATGGAGGGGTGTTGGGCTGCAACACACACTAGGCCTTTTCGGTCCCTCGGTTAACCGTTGGAGCATCAAACGAAGTCCAAATGGTACGAAACTTGACAGGCGGTCTACCGGCAGTAAACCAAGGCTGCTTGGCAAGTCTCGGTCCAATCCGGAAATGTTTAACCCCCTCACATGAAAAGAAGGTACAAATGACCACCGGAGGAGAATGGAACGCCGGAATGCAAAACGGACAACGGGGAAAATGGTCGGACGCATGAGACGAGCATGTATGCAAATGCAATGCACATGATGACATGATATGAGATGCATGACAACAACAACAACAACACACGGAGACAAAAACCCGAACCCGAGAAAATAAAATAACTTAGCACCGGAAACGGCAAGAGTTGGATTACATATTGGGTAAAACATATCCGGGGTGTTACATGGAGGCCAGATTCATCAAAGATATAAAACACCCGGACTGGCTAGCAAACCTGGTGATGGTACCAAAGAAGGACAAATCCTGGCGCCTGTGCGTTCATTTCAAAGACCTTAACAAGGCTTGTCCAAAGGATCCCTTCCCTCTCCCCCGCATCGATCAAATTATCGACGCTACCGCAGAAAACGATTCATTGTGTTTCCTTGACGCATACTTCGGCTACCATCAAATACAGATGGCAGAGTCAGACCAAGCCGCAACGGCATTCATCACACCATATGGCCCATTCTGCTTCAACACAATGCCCTTCAGGCTCAAAAACGCCGGCGCAATATATCAGCGCATGATTCAGACATGTCTGGCAAACCAGATCGACAAAACAGTGGAGACATACATAGATGATGTGGTCGTTAAAACAAGACATGTTGAATCTCTAGTAGACAACTTGAGGCTAACATTCGGTAACCTCTAAACATACGACATCAAGCTCAACCCAAAAAAAAAAATGTGTTTTCGGCATTCTAGCCGAAAAGCTCTTGGGCTTCATTGTATCCGGTAGAGGAATTGAAGCAAATCCAGCCAAGATCCGAGCTCTGTCACAATTGGATATCCCGGAGGACCTCAAACAAATACAAAAATTAACCGAATGCATGGCGGCTCTAAGCCGCTTTATCTCCCGCTTGGGAGAAAAGGCCCTACCCCTTTACCGCCTCCTTCGGCGCAGCGAACGATTCGAGTGGATGGATGCAGCCACGGCCAGACTCGACGAAATAAAAGCCATCTTGGCAACAAACCCAGTCCTAGTTGCGCCAAACATTGGCGAACCAATGCTATTATACATTGCAGCAACCCATCAGGTCGTAAGCACAGTGCTCGTCGTCGAACGAGAAACAGACGGACACAAATTCCCCCTTCAAAAGCCGGTCTACTATGTGTCCACTGTCCTTACTCCATGCAAGTCATGGTACCTGCATTATCAAAAGATTGCGCACGTGGTATTTATGACATCCCGGAAGCTGCGACACTACTTTCAAGAGTGTTCAATAACAGTAGCCTCGGAAGTGCCACTTAACGATATTATAAACAACCGTGACGCGACGGGCCGGATTGCAAAATGGGCATTGAGGTCCTCCCGTTTGACATAACTTACAAGCCACGGCGAGCTATCAAGTCGCAAGTTTTGGCCGACTTCGTCGCAGAATGGACGGAGGCCGAACTCCCTAAAGAGTACGACACATATTCAAACTGGGTCATGCACTTCGATGGCTCCAAAATGTTGGCCGGTCTAGGGGCTGGCGTCATTTTGACGTCCCCCACAGGAGACACAGTTCAATACGTACTCCAGATAATGTACACAGACTCCAACAACGCAGCCGAATATGAGGCCCTTTTACATGGTCTCCGGATGGCAGTATCCATGGGCATTCAATGCCTGGAGGTGCGCGGGGACTCGAACCTCGCAATATCCCAAATAAATGGAGATTTTGATGCCAAGGATCAAAAAAGGGCAGCTTATCGCAACACCGTCCTAAAAATGTCAGCTCGGTTCGAAGGGCTTGAATTTCACCATATAGCCCGGGAAAATAATCAGGCGGCAGATGTCCTGGCACGCATCGGCGCAAAATGTGATGTAGTCCCCCCCCCCAAACATCTTCTTGGAAAGGCTGTTCAAGCCGTCCATATTATGGGAAGGGGAACCTGGCAATAACAGCCCGGACCCAACCACACTGCCCGACACCAAACACTCTGACATAATTGGAGGCTCTGCCAATCAAATAACACCTTGAGCCCACGTAATAATGATCGTCATCGCCCCGTGGACAGAACCATTCCTCGCCTACCTTACTAGGCAGGAACTCCCTGAGGACCAAAATGAGGCACGCTGCATAGTGCGGCGATCTAAAGCCTATAAAGTCCATGAGGGATAGCTTTATAAGAAAAGCACTACCGAAGTCCTTCAAAGGTGCATCTCCGAAGAGGAAGGGCGGAACCTCCTGGCTGAAATTCATGCCGGACTCAGCGGTCATCACGCTGAAGCTCGGTTCCTTGTAAGCAAGGCCTTCCGTACATGCTTTTATTGGCCGATGGCCCGGGCAAACGCCCAGGACTTAGTCCAACAATGCGTCGGTTGCCAGCTTTTTGCAAACCAAAGCCATATGCCACCCACCACCCTCCAAACTATCCCCATCACTTGGCCCTTCGCAGTCTGGGGGCTTGACATGGTTGGACCCGTTAAAGGTGGAACCCATAAGAAAAAATACTTACTGGTCATGGTGGATAAGTTCACCAAATGGATAGAAGCCAAGCCTGTTAAGACGACCGAATCTGGACCGGTGATAGACTTTGTATCCGGGGTTGTACACCGTTATGGCGTCCCCCCACAGCATCATCACTGATAACGGCACGAACTTTACGGCCGATGAGGTAAAACTCTGGTGCAAAAACATGGGCATCAAGCTCGATTATGCTTCCGTCTATCACCCACAAACTAACGGCCAGGTTAAACATGCAAATGGTCTTATCATGAGCGGCATCAAACCCAGATTAGTGCGGTCCCTTAAGGAATCTAATATGCACTGGGTAGAGGAGCTCGACTCTGTACTCTGGGGGATGCGGACCACGCCGAATCGCACCACTGGATACACACCATTCTTCATGGTGTACGGCGCAGAGGCGGTTTTGCCCTGCGACATAATTCATGACTCACCTCGAGTGCGCATGTATGAAGAAAGAGAAGCCGGGCTCGATTGGCAGGACAGTTTGGACACCTTGGAGGAAGAGCGAGACGTGGCAAAAGCCCGTTCCGCATTCTATCAATAGCAGGCTCGAAGATACCAAAATAGAGAAGTACGGGCCAAAAATTACAACATTGGCGAATTAGTTCTACGCCTGCCGGACAAGAAAAAGGACAAACTCAAGCCCAAGTGGGAAGGTCCCTTCATAATTGACCAAGTCCTGACTGGTGGAGCGTACCACCTGCGAGATGCACCGAATAACCGACTCGAGCCGAACCCATGGAACGCAGCCCGTCTCCGAAGATTCTATGCCTAGCGCCGGACTCTGTGTTCGTCTCCTTCCTCTGTCCATTTTTTATATACTTTTTGTCTTACATTTCTCTCCTTCTCCTCTCTTTCTCTTATAGCCTTCAAAGGCTCATAAAGTGACGCGCTATCCGCGCTCATTAAACCTGGGGGCTTCTTTAAACATAAGCTTATTTATACGGGCTTCATGCCCGACACATGTGTCACACTTCCGCATGTACATTTTATTCACCATTATATGCATCGATATGACTTAAGTTTTGGCCAAGATGGGTTGCCTGGCTCCTGTGCTTACCCCTACATTCCCGATTGTTCGGCTAGGTGGTAAAGGGAGCACCTCTGCGATTGTTACTGCCGGGTCAGCCGGATGTGTACCTTAGACTGGGTGAAGCCGAAAGCTAGTGTTCTTAAGGGAATATTCGGTCGATGAACTAAAGATGATCTTTTTTCACTTATTTATCTATACGCCCCCAGATGTTTTTCCTGCGTCTCTTTTCGCAGAATGGACATGCACTTTAGGGCATGCCTCCCAGGGAAAGGAACCCCTAACGGAACTATTCTCCCTGGAAGATATTTCTTACTAACCATGTAATATAACATAACTAGTTGGGCACTTGTCTGTTCAAGCACTAATGACCCCTATGCCTGGACTCCATGCATACCCTGGTTCTTATATAACCGCGAGGGTATTCGGACACACTCCGGACCGTCAGGTCCCGAGGTTGAAGCGAAAAGGTCGGCCATGACAAACGATCTACAATCCGGCTAGAAGGCATTCCACATGTCAATTATAATTACATAGTAAATCTTACTGATTGTATTCCTCCTCAATACCATCTAACAGGCTGTCTAGTTTACAGTCCTGTTGGGAATACTTTGCGGCCAACTCTACTTGGCCGTATACTAAGCTCACAGGGATCTCCTTCCCATCGGGCCCCACGGGTCCGACCTCGGCCATGTGGTTTGGGTCAGCCTTCATGTACCGCGTCTTCACCATGGCCCAGGGCTCCCTAGCGCCTTGACGGCATGCCGACATCTTCCACAATCGGAAGCGCCGCCGCGCTCCCTTCAGCTTCTCTACAAGCTCTCCAAGGCCTTCGGGTATGGAGACGGATGGCCACAAGGCCTGGGCGACGCTTTGCATCACCTGCCGAACTCGCTCGTGCAGTTGTGAGAGCTCGGGAAGAAGGTCACTCATAGAACCGAGCATTTCCTCTGCAGGACGACCTGTTAGCATACCTACAGACATTACTCTGTTAGTCGACTTCCTCGCCGAACTCTTTTTTCAAAGTTCATTTAAGCACTTACTATATATGACGCGTCAAAGCCGCTGATTCTCCTTCATGGAGTCCAACATCTGGGCACGAACATCCTTCAGTACAATGCCCAGCTTGGTGTTGGCAGCTTGGAGATCGTTCTTCTCCCGCCTCACCTTTGTCAGCACGCACTCACCAGCCTTCAGCTAGCATCTTGGAGATCGTTCTTCTTCGGGATTTAATCCGGCGCCATCTACAATTTCATTTGTCAGATTTGCACCCACGCCGCACTTTGCAAAATACTTATCTTTCGAACCGTATATTACCAGAGGGGGTCTCCTTGGGCTCCCCTGCCGCGGCTAGTGCGGCCTCAAGTTGGGCTTTGCACTCTTCCAGCTCCTGGGATAGTAGGGTATTCTTTTCCTGTAAGAACCGGCATAACAAATGATCCTTAAATCAGTTATTCTAATTGTTTCAAGTCTCGGGGGCTACTGGTATACATATAATTACCAAAATTTTCTTACCTGTATGTCCTTTACATATTGCTCCGTGGCTCTGGCTAGACCATTTTGAGTGGCACGGAGGTACGCATCTCCCGAATTGAAGGCATCCAATGCCTCTTGGTAGAAACAAGTGTCGCGAAGAACTATCCGGCGACGCCTGTGGTTCATGGCACTCTCCACCTCGGAATTGGTGGCAGAAACCCTGTCCACATCCTCTGTCGAAGGAGCGTCTGGTGCGCGCCTTGTGTTCGCCTCCGCTTCCGGACCAGGCTTTGGAGCCAGGCTGGTGGAGGCGCGATTGGCAACCTCTCCGGATATAGTCCGGCGAGGTCTCTTCGTCCTGAAGAGAGCACAAGCGTTAATATGCCTCGAAGAAATAACACCTGGGAATAAGATGGCGCGCTATACCTTTGCGCCGGCGCCTCAGTCCGGACCGCACTTCTTTTCAGCCCGCGGGGCCTTGCCGCCCCTCGTTGGCTAGTCGCCGCAGGCTCGGCCTCCCGTCTCAAGGACCTCCCCTGCAAAACCCGGTTATCACACGGCAATCGAAAACACGCGAGGATAGATCCCTTTTCAAAGTGCTGGGACTCCGGTCTCAGTTACCTATGAGGCTGGGAGTAGCCCTGGATAATCGGCCGTAATGGCCACCAAGGCGTTGTCCTTGCTCAATTGATGAAACACCCCATCAATCAGCTCCACAGATAAGTCCAGATCCTCTTGAGAGGCCGGGTTGAGGGACCATCCCGGATCCTCGGGTTGTGGAGGAGGGCTGTTTATTTCTTTAACAGCCTGGCGTAGTTCCTGCGTTGAAGTCGTTAGACAAAATATTTAACAATGGGAATATAAAACGGATGGGCAAGTAAAAGTGTCCACTTACCCAACTTGGGGGATTGTACATAGAAAAATCCACCCTGTGGGTTGACGGAAGAAATTCCTCCTCTTCTCCATTGTACAAAGCGGACAAGGTCTTTATTGGAGCGGCAGCCGAATCCAGCCCCTTACGGGCGTAGCGGGTGGCATCGTCCTCCCCGTTGAAGTCCCACATGGGGAGGCCTATATACTAAAGCAGCTGCACCCCTCGCATGATGCATGCGGCCATGACCCCGATCATGGTCAGTCCGGAATGAGCTAACAATCTTATCCAGCCCATCAGGTAAATAACGTCCCTGTCACTTTCCCTCTGAGGGCTCCGCGGACGCCAGCTTAGGCGCTTCTTTAGGGGAGCACTGTCGAACTCAGGGAGGCCGATCCGGATAGGATCCGGCAGCGGGACATCCTCTATATAAAACCATTCCGAAGGCCAGTCCTTGAACGCCTTCTTTGGGGTTCCGGATAGATATCCGGTCCCGGCGATGTGCCACACTTCGGCACCACCCACTTGATATATTGACCCCTTCTTAGAACGGGGCACAAGGAAGAATAGCCTTTTCCACAGCACGAAATGAGCCTTGGAGCCCAAAAACAGCTCGCAAAGGGCTACGAAGCCTGCGATATGCAATATGGAGGCAGGCGTGAGGTTGTGCAGCTGGAGGCCATAGAACTCCAGGAGCCCCCGGAGAAACGGATGAATTGGAAATCCGGGCCCTCTTATTCAGTAAGGGAAAAGGCATACCCGCTCTCCTTTGGAGGGATTGCGGGCGCTCTCCGCTTGCTCTCCGCCATTATAGGTGGCAAGTCCGGCTCGAACCGGGACCATATAGGCTGGGGGAGAAATCCCTTAGTCTGGAGCGTCACTAGCTCGCTGTGTAGGATGGAGCACCTTTTCCAATCTCCAGGCTAAGGGCTGGAAGGGCGAGAGGAGGAGCTGCGGCGGCCGGCCATGATAGAATGGAGCTCTGTCGGATACGCTCAGATGAATACTCGCGGAGGGGAGAAGGTGTGGTTTGGATCTAAATCCTTGTCCCCTTAAATAGGCGGCTCATTCACGCGGCTAGGGGTGTAAATATAAAAAACACCCTGACTTTTCGTATTCGTTTGACACGTGGAAAATGACCATTATTGGGCGTAGAAGCCAAGGAGCACTACATTTACAAGAAACCGTACACTATTCAACAGGTACACGGAATTTGGAGGAGAACCCGCCTTGCAATGGCGAAGACAATTTGCGCGCCAGACTCATTGTCATTGAAGCCTGGTTCGGGGGCTACTGAGGCAGTCCTGGATTAGGGGGTGTCCGGATAGCTGGACTATACCTTCGGCCGGACTCCTGGACTATGAAGATACAAGATTGAAGACTTCGTCCCGTGTCCGGAAGGGACTTTCCTTGGCGTGGAAGGCAAGCTTGGTGATACGGATATGTAGATCTCCTACCATTGTAACCGACTGTATGTAACCCTAGCCCTCTCCGGTGTCTATATAAACCGGAGGGTTTTAGTCCGTAGCGACAACAATCATACCATAGGCTAGCTTCTAGGGTTTAGCCTCTCTGATCTCGTGGTAGATCTACTCTTGTACTACCCATATCATCAATATTAATCAAGCAGGACGTAGGGTTTTACCTCCATCAAGAGGGCCCGAACATGGGTAAAACATCGTGTCCCCTGCCTCCTGTTACCATCTGGCCTAGGCGCACAGTTCGGGACCCCCTACCCGAGATCCGCCGGTTTTGACACCGACACAGATACTTCCAAACAGTTTGTAGGTGCCGATGATACTAGTGCAGGTGACGCAACCCAGCTCAGTTGAAAGCTCGATGAAGATCTTGTTCTTGTGTTGTTGCGTTTCCAGTTGATCAGTAGTGGAGCCCAGTTTTGGTGATCGGGGATCTGTGCAATTGGGGTTGTCTTTCTTTATTTGGTGCCATAGTGGGACCTTGATTGTATTCTGGATGATGTAATGCTATATTTATGTATTGTGTGAAGTGGCGATTGGTCGTGCTCTGACACGTGGGAGATATAGCCGCATCGTGGGTGTTACATGCATATTTTAGTTAGATATGAACTTCATCTTTTTTTTGTACTTGAACTTCTTCTTTTTGTTTCTTAGGGTTTATTTATTCTTATGCCTTTACTTCTTCTATTCGAGTACTTGAACTTCTGTTCTTTATTTTTTGAACTTCTTTCTCTTGTTTTTTAGGTGCATATTTATGTATGTATTTTTCTTCCTTTGGTAGTGTATTTGCCATCTATTTTTGGTTTTAAGGATATCGGCAGTGATGTTGTGTGATATTATCTCATTATAATAGATGCATTCAAATGGTGCATTCATTTATCTATGGATGTATTTACTTTTTTAGGTGTGGGGGGGGGGTTAAAACTATAATTTCATCTGCGTTGCAAGTCCCACGACAGAGAGGCATTAATTGACCATCTCCCTCGCCACCACCTGTCAGAAAACCCCTATCCCCCTATCGCTCGCTCTCTCCCCCCTCTCCGTTGCTCCACTGCCTTCGTCGCCTGCAACTCCCCCCGATTTCTCCGCCCCTGTCCCCTGCCCCCGTGAGTGGAGTAACCGGTGCACGCCCCCGCTCCTATTTCTCCCCCACGCCCCGCTCTCCCTCGTGAGGGCGGCAACTTCCTGCGTGGTTGCAAGGTGCGCGTGGCGTCGTGGGGAGTTGAAGAACCGCCGCGGATTCGTGTGTGCGGGTGTTGTTTCGAGAGGTACAAATGCCCCCCCCTATGGCTTGCTTGTAGTTTCGCCAGATCTGTCGAGGCCTGCCTATTTCTTCTGTGTGCTCTCGCCTCCTCCTGCTTCCCCCTTCTTCTGATGGTTTGGTGGTAGATTAGGTAGGGTTCTTGTGCGTGTGGTGGTTGGATTTCATTCCCCCGTGGTCAGATTTGTTTGTGAGATTCTTGTGTGTGCTATTTGTCCCTTCAGACTTGTGTGGATTTCATTTCCCCTTTGTTGATTTTAGTAGTCAGATGCATGTAATAGAGGGTGTGGTGTGATGGATGGTTCATGCTGGATCTGATGTATCTAATTGCATTAGTGTCGTGGATTTCGATGTCTAGATTATGTCTGTGACATTCTAGTTAGTTTATGAATACATTTTTTGTTGTGCTTGCCTAGATGTGCTACTGTTCATCCTTTTATACTTGTACGTATGTTCTGGTTGTTTCATCCTATGGTTTGATTCAGTTTCTTTTTGTATTTTGTTGTATGATTTTGTACTTACTAACTATATGCAATGAATCCCCTGTTTTAGCAGGTTGTTCTAGTGTTTGGAGTTGCATTCATCTAGGCGGTTGTGTTGTCATGGCTTCAAAACCTTCTCCAGGTATCTTAATGTAGTTGTATCTTGTATTTTAAATAGCATTATTCTTATATATGTCTGCCCATCTCTTCACTTAGTATTCATGTTGGACTGCCATTCTTGATAGTATGAACTTGTAGGAAAGGTTATGTGTATGCTTTTTACCATTAGTTTGAATTAGTAGAGTGTTGCTTACTTTTTAGTTGATGATTTGCAGGTGAAACTATGTCACCAAGTTTTGTTGGACTTCCCAAACTTTTCATATTTTTAGTGTATATCTTTGTTTTTTTATTATCATGTTCATGGTATTGATATTTAGTTTGCCTGTGAAATACTATTTGTGGTCATCCTACATCTTTTTTATGTGCTACTTGCTTGGGTCACATAGTTGAACTTCTGGTTTTAATTATTGTTTGTTTATAATGAAATTTGGTTGAACTTCTGTTATGCCCATTTTGTTTTACTGCTTTGTTATATATCGTTGAACTTCTGGACATTCATGACATATGTAGTAGCCCCTCTGGTGTAGATTGTTTTTATATTTAGTATCTAGATTTTAGTTTGTTTGTTGTGTTTACTGCTTTGTTAGGTATTGTTGAACTTCTGGGTATTGGACATTGTTGTCAAAGTAGAAGTCCCTTTGGTGTAGGATTGCGCATTAGAACTCAGCTGCCTTTTTACTTGCATTTTTTGTAGTTGGTGATGAGTTTAATAGTTCTGAAAAAATGCCTGCGATCAAGATGGAGCTTCAGAAGTTAATATTGATGCTCCAATATTTGATGCGGCTAAATCACCCATGATCCCTTTGACTGTGATTGCCGAGGTTGCTTCGAGGCTTGAGAATTTTTCAAGCCTCGAGGATCTTGCTTCTGCAGCTCTTGCTTCACCTAGTATGTGAAACACCTTTTTCTTTTCATTTTAAAGTCTTGAGCCATGTTTTTTTAGCTTGTTCATGTCTGTTGTTTTTGTTTTTGTTCCTGACTTTTATTTTTTTCTTTATATTTTGTGTTCTTTGCAGATGTGTCCACAGAGGAGGAAGCTGTGAACACCATCAACGATGTTTTATCTGAGTTGGGTTTATCAGAAACCCCTGCTGCTGAGGAGGAGGGGCCTCCGTCAGTCAAAGGTTGTGATTCCGTTTCGGATCCTTTGTGCTCTCTTCAGATGTTAGAGACGCAGTCGCAGCCTGTTGATGGCACTAAACCTGTCACACAACTTGAGGATGTGCCTCTTAAGCTTCTTGTGGAGGACCGACATAAGAGGAAGAGGCAAGAAGATTTTAACAAGAAGAGGGCGGCCCACCTTGAGAAAGGTTCTGATGTTCCTGGATCTGTTCATGCGGCTGAGCTCATGGTTGGGGAAGACGTGCCATGTGGCAGTGATGGCACATTTGTCCCTGTTAAGAAGAAAATCACGAAGACCACTGTGAGGAAGCATGTAGTTGGTGGATTTATTCCTCGGAGGATCCCACGTGTTTCAAGGCCTGCAGAACTTGCTAAAGATGAAGGACTAGGCCTCGATGGTACGCCATGCCGTAGTCCTCGTGTGCTTGCCACTGCCGCGTCTACACCTTCTCCGCTTGGTGCTGATGCGCCTGGTAATGGGAAGAAATGCGGCGTCAAGCGCAAGGTTGCACCTGGAAAGGTCAGCAAGGGTTAGAAGAAGTGTTCTCGTGTTAATCCAGAGGACAAGGATGACGCTGATTTCAATGCTGATGAAGAGGACGACCACCATGATGATGTTGCGGCTAATCAGGTATGAATGCCTCATGTTTACCATTTTTTAGAGCATTTGTCCCTATTGTTGTAGTTTTTGTGTTTTTAGCACTGCCTTGGCGTACATAGCAGACCTTCTTCTCCATATAGACGAATAAATTAGCCAATCTGCTTTGCTTTTATGGTATTACTGCCTTTGTGTACATAGTTGGACTTCTAGATATATACATGAAGAGATTAGCTTAACTTTTTGGTATACATGTTTGATTAGTACCTTGGTGTACATGGTTGAACTTTTGCTTTTTAAATTTCCAACATTTTTTGAAAAGCATGTTAACTTGTGGTCATACATGGTTGTACTGCCTATGTAGACATAGTTGGACTTCTGAAATACATGTTTGGTTAGTGCCTTGGTGTACATGGTAGAACTTCTGCTTTTGTAAGTTTCCAATAGTTTGAAAGCATCTTGACTTTCTGGTCATACATGGTTGTACTGCCTATGTAGACATAGTTGGACTTCTGAAATGTACTGCGTATGTAGGCATTAGTGGAATTTTGGTGAACCTTCTGTGTCTCATTGTTCTTCCTTTCTTCCTTTTCATTGCATTTTTTTAGTATCAGCTTGTGGAGCGGCCTGAGAGGAGGAAGAGAGGAGGCAAAGCGCCCGAAGAAGGTGGCCAAGGAGGAGGTGAGGCGAAACGTTTTAACAAGACGGTTCGCTGCTCACTAGGAGAGGTCAAGGCGTGTGCAAAAATGCTAAAGGCTAAGCACAAGACGAGCGTTATCAAGGCTGGTTTTGGTTGTGTGTTTGACTTGAAGGTTGATTCCAACATTTCTCGTCCTTTGATGTGCAACATCTACACAAGGATCGACCCTAAAACTATGATTCTGGACATGGGTGAGGCGAACAAGGTTCTGCGTATTACAAGTGATGCTATTCACCATCTCTTTGGGTTCCCTCAAGGTAATCGTACCCCCTAGGCCCTCGAATGATGGTTTCAATGATGATGTTATGAGGTTGAAGGGCAAGCTTGGGTATGCTAGGAGTGACGACATCAAGAAAAAGGATTTGCGGAATATCCTCGCTGAACTTGTGAAGGATGAGACGAAGGATGATCTTCCTCTGTAGGTGTTTTACCTTATTGTTTTCATGAAGGTGGTTATCCCTGGAACGTCTACACGAGTTTCCAGGGAGGCAGCAATGGCTGAGAACCTTGTGTTTGAGGATATGGAAGACATGGATTACTGCCAGTTGGTTGTTGACGATATTCGGAGTGCTGTTGTTAGGTATCAGCAAGGTACTAGTAGAGGAAAAGCTGTCACAGGTTGTGCCATCGCGCCACTTCTTATGTATCTAGATTGCCTTATCATTGGCAAGACGCCTAATATTGACTTGAGCACCCCTCACATCAATTTCATGGATCAGGTCAAGCTTCTTGAGCTTGCTGCGGCTGACTTGGTCAAGAAGGGTGATGATGACCTAGCCAACTTGGTGTTTGGGAGACTGCCAGTGAGTGTTTATATGCATTATTCTTTCCTGTGTAGTTTAACTTGAACTTCTGGTAATGTCTTGTATTTTTTTGTTCCCATGTTCCTTCATTTTGTTTTTTGATGTGTTGACTTTTGTTTTTGTATGCAGTGGAAGACACAGGCTGAGGTTGTGTTCTTTAGGGTTATTGAACGTCCTGTTCTAACTATGCCTCATTCTGCCGGCCTAGGGAGTGGAACTTCCCCATGATTTGAATTCTCCCGGGATGTTAATACCGGTGCCCCCTTGTAGATCAAGGAGGTTCTTCTTCCCGTGTGAGTGTTGTAGGTGGCGTCTCTTCCAAGAATTTGTTTGAACCTGCCAATGTTTCGCTGGTTAGGATTGACAGTCTTGTTGAAACTGTTTGTGGGGAGTTGGCTCGTGTTCCTTTAACTGTTGAGTGTCTTAGTCGCGCTGATGGGATTCTTCCTCCCGGACATGGATTTGATGTTGAGTCTTCGAAGGAGGTCTTATCTATTGAAGCTGGATTTCTTGAAGAGCTTCGTCAGAGCACTTCCCACCTTCGGACTAGCGTTGGGCTGTTCAAGGAAATGCAGGATGCTCATTGCATGCCTTTTGAAGATGAGGCAAATGTTGTTGTGAGAGAGCTTCAGAGGAAGGATTCTGTTTGTTTGGGTCATGAAGGAGGCCACGTGGAGCATACCACAGAGGTTTGTTTATGTTGGCTTTTGATATTTATTTGCACTAATGTTCAATGTTAGCTTTCAATTATTACTATTTGTAGTCATAGGCGACCGTTATTGATTCCATGTGTCGTAAACTGTTTCTTTTTAGCACTAGTGTTCCTAGGTGACCTTCTCTGTTTATAGAACCTGAACTTCAAGTGCTACAGCACCTGAACTTCCATGACTTTAATGACTGGCCCTTTTTGTTCCCTTTTGTGTCTTAGAGTAGTTTGATATATGAACTGCTATATTTACTGTATTTGGACTTCCATTATGTGACAGTTGTGATAGTTGACCTTCTCTGATTATGCAATGTGAACTTCTACTGATTAGGTATTTGTTTTCTACATGATTTTTTTGTAGGCTGTTGATGATGGTGCTAGGGTTGAGGAGGATGTTTTACCTGCGCATGAAGCTGCTCCTGTGCATGAGGCTGCCCCTGTGCATGAACCTGCTCCCGCCAGTGGTGTATCAGTTGATGAGGTTCATGGCAGTGAAAATAAGGTACCATTTTTCTTGTCCATTTGTCTTGTTGCCCCTGAGACGGACTTGATGCCCCTGTGCATGAGGTTCAGTCGACTTTCTGTTTCTTTTGCAGCAGAATGATGATGTTAGTGTTCCTCCAAAGAAGGTTGCAGACAAGTCCGTCTCAGGCACCGGCTGCTCCGACGGGGTGGACCTGACTGAACCTCAGTCGTCCATTGGCGATGAGGTTTCTGATGCTGAGCAGGGCAAGACAACTAGAGACATCATTTTGGAGAAATATCCTGTTGAGCCTGCTGTTGAAACTGGTGGTAGTGCTGCTGCAAGCCCGGAGAAGTCTCCTGTAGCAGAGCCATCAATTGTTGTTGAGGATGTTCAAACACAACCAAATGTTTTTGTTGTTTCATATTCTCTAGCTACCCCAGCTGCTGCTATTGTCCTTCCCGACGACGCTGCAACGTCTGCTGGAGATGACGACGAAGAGACTGAAAGCGATAGCTATGGAGAGGAGGTTGATCATTCCAGTGCTGCCACCGGTCTAGGCAAGGATCCATGAAGAGAGGAGCATGCTTCTCTCTTCTTTCCCCATCCCCCTCCATTTTGTTGTTTGGTTTAGTCCATGATATCCCCTGTGAACTGTCTGTGTGGTCTAAGTTGAACTTCTGGTTTTGTTTTTTGTCGTGTGGTTGTAAAGAATGTTAAGTGAACCTGTATTCTATGTGGGTGAAGGTTTGTAATGCATGGGTTGTGATGTCTATGATCCTGTGGTTTTATCTTTTCTGATGTAGCAGCTGACATGTGCTTGTGTTTTGAATGTTGTGTTTGAATGTTGCTCTTAATTGAAATTGTCATGAATCTATGAGATTGAGTGTTGCTTTTAATGTCTATTTCTTTTGGTGAGCAGATAGCGACCTTGCTGTCATTCGAAAGAAGGTTGATGACTTTTATTATAGTGTAACTACGCTTAAGAATAATCGTTCCAAGAGGTTAGTGAAGATGCTCAATATTTACATCATCCATGTATCCTGTGAACTGCTTGTGGTTTCATACCTGAACTTCTTTACTATATGTACCTGAGCTTCTTATTTTTACTTCTCCGGTGTTGAACTTCTTGCCTCTTTTGTACTGTGCTGCCTGTTGTGATATAGCTGAACTTCTATGCTAACATGTGTTATGAACTTCCTGAGTTCGTGATGCTGAACTTGTTTTACTTTCTATTGCTTTTGTTTTAGATCCATGATTATGTTATGAGTGTGAAGCTTCTGTTGATGATGTCGCAATATCTTTTGCTCCTCGCGAAATGCTTCGATCTAATGTGGCTGAGGTTGCACTCTACTATCTACGTGAGAAGTACGAGGGATCGGATAAACTCATCCCGCCGTATTGGGTTTGTGTAAGTCAACCATATAGTGATTTCTTTTCTATTTTGTTCCTTACCATTTTGGTTAACACTTTTTTGTCTCATTTACGTATTTTTCATATGTTGGTGTTGTCTGCATTGTTTTAGGACAAGTTTTTCAGAGGTCAATTTTATTCCCGTGTGAGGAAGTACTTCTTGGCGAGTGGTCCAGATAGCATGGATGCACATGATTCGGTATGCAATATCTTGTTCTTTGCCTCTGTATTAGTTTTGCACTGCGATTCACTGTGTTAATATTTGTTTTATTTTTCTTTGTACCATTTGATATTAATTCTCAGTTTTTACTGATTCGTGTGTTTATGTTGCTTCAGGTTGTTTTCCCCACTTTTGACCTGCCTGAGATTCCTGCTTCCATGAGTGGTGTTGGTCATTGGGTTTCGATAGTTCTTGACCTGAAGAATTCAAGGTTCCAGCTTCTCGACTCCTATTATGGACCATACGATGAATGTGCGGTACGCCTGTTTCGGCGGATGACCGATAACATCAAGAAGCTTTGGAGCGATGCCAGCAACGACAGGGAGACACCCTGCAGTCCTCTTACCATCGACCATTTCCCTCTGGATTGGACTGATGTGCCTCAGCAGCAAAACAAGTATGACTTCCACTTTTCTCTTTATCACTGCTGTTTATCCTGTAGTTGTACTTAAGTTGCGACGTGTTTTATTCGTTGGCTTTCTTTTTCTGTTCTAACACTATTCTTTTACTATGTTTGATGGCAGTATCGACTGCGGATTCTTCATGCTTACGAATGTTAATTCATATCATGATGGGGTTCTTGCAAATTATTCCCATGAAAATATTGCAGATATCAGGAAGATGTGGCAATACTCAATCGCTTCTTCTAACCTGTTTGATACAGACTTCCAAGATCTATTTGGCTACTACACATGTAAGTATTGGAACTTGGACTGCTTACCTGCACTGCATCTTTTATTCTACCTGAACTTCATATTTTCTTTGAACTTGGACATCTGCTTGAGATCTGGCTGGGCTACTGGTTTCAGATGGAGAGGAGCATTTTCTTGTACATGAACTTCATTTCTATCTTTTTATTTTGCTTGTGTGTTTTGTTTCAGTAATTTATTTCCTTCCATTGCTTACTTGGACATGAGCATTTCTTTCTACTTGAACTTCAGAGATGATGCCTTTCTATGGTTTTGTTAGCTGTAGTTGAATGTTTTCCAGCTCATTGGTTTATCTTGAACTGTGTCGTTTGGTTGTGCTTGAACTTCATTTAGTTTTTTAATCCAAGTAAATTTTTTAGGTCAGCTTGAGGAGTAACCAGGCCATCTTTGTTAGTTGGACTGCACATTGCACTATTCCTAAACTTCAGTTATATTTAATGGTGATGTTTTCTCTTCCTTTTCTTTTGACAGTGGATTCGTTGGACTTGACCGATTACCACTACTCATTCCTCGGGTCACAGGAATACCAGCCTAGGGAGGAATCGATGAGTACAGCTCCGATAGAAGATGATAGACCTTGAACCCTTATTCCTTCCAAGTTGGGGAAGCAGGCTGGTGGTATTCGTGGTGGTCCAAAAACCCCTTGCTTCAGGAAGGTTGGTGCAGCCGAAGTAGAAAAGCTTTCGTCTGATGATGATTTTGAGAGGTGGGAAGAATGTTGTCATCACCAGGAGGAAACCGGCAGTTGAGTCTGGCAACATTACTTCCTCCAAGAGAGCATCAAGATTACTTCATGTCGCTCCCCTAAAAAATAACAGTTACCCACATCTATCTGAGGCCCGGAAGTTGAAACAGTATGTGCTTAGTGAAAAGGGTCTGGAGAAGTATTCAGAGTGAGTTTTCGTCTCCTTAACTTTGTTGCTGCCAGAGATGCTACTCTGTGTCTGAACTTTTCATGTTGTAGTATGTGGACTTCTGTTCATTTTCTCCCTTGCCTTGGAGTTATAGTGTCTGAACTTCTGTTGTTATATTGTCTGAACTGCCATTGTTGTAGTATCTGAACTTCTATTTTTTTTCTCCTCTTGCCTTTTGAGTTGTAGTATATGAACTTTTGTTTGTTGTTGTATCTGAACTTCTAATAATTTTTTACCATCCTTCTGTATTCTGTAGGACAAGCTACTGCATGTTTAGCATCCTTGCGAATGTGATTGACCTCACAGGACATGTCCTTTATACACTTTTCGGTGAAGGGAAGCAGATGGCAGGAGACATAATGGATTATCTCATAAACTTGTGGAAGGATAAGCCGGAGACCTCTGAGATATTCACTACTGCTGGCAGGGTTGTACTTAGTCCCTACTTCATACATGTTTTAGTTCTTTGCACCCCTATCTCCCTTTTTTGCCTTAGTTTTGTTGTAGTGGCATTTGGGAGGTGTTTTAGTTGTGTTTCTGTGAATGCACAGTACTGCCTAGAGTGTGATTTCTTCGTTGCAACAGTTCCGAAGTTTGATGCAAAAAAATCTGCTGGTCTCCTCCCAATGTTTGTTCGCAAGGAAGAAGACCTTCTTAACGCAAAGCTGGTTAGGTTTTCATAACTCTTGCTTTTTTTAATTTCATGTGCATCCATTTGCTGAGTTTGTCAAGTTTTTGTTCATGCCGGTTCTTCAGTACATATGCTTTTATAGTTTGTGTTCACCGGTCCTTTCATTCTTGGCAGGTTTTCTTGATTCTATTCAAGCCGATAGGCACAATGGCGCACTACAGTGTGTACATGGTCAATTGATATCGTGGGAGCATTGCCATCCTTGATTCAGTTCCTTACGCTAATATGGAAACGTCGCGAACGAGTTTCCACGGGGACTGTCAAAATATCGTGAGTGTTTCTTAGCCTGAACCTCCTTTCACATTCTCTTGTTTGACATGAAGTTTATTATGCCTTATGTTGACAAAATATGTTGTTGTCTCTGTTTTGGTAATACTGCTTGAACTGAATCTCATTTGGAAGTTGAACTTCTGCTATTTGTTTAGCTGGATCTTATGCAAGTGTCGCTTTTTTATGTACCTGAACTGAACTATTTTGGTTAACATATTTTTGACTTCATCTTATTTTGTTATTT
Source organism: Triticum dicoccoides (assembly GCF_002162155.2). NCBI lineage: Eukaryota > Viridiplantae > Streptophyta > Magnoliopsida > Poales > Poaceae > Triticum > Triticum dicoccoides. The sequence continues at coordinate 312,776,080 of NC_041382.1, read as the reverse complement.
CTCGAAGATCAAGATATTTGTTGGGTTGCTCGAGGAGGTGTATGGCAAGGCTGCGTACAAAGCGATCAAGCAGCCTAACTGGGTGACTATTGCAAAGAGGCTGACTTTTATCGATGTTCCAAAGCAGAAGAATAATGATTGTGGTTTCTTCGCCGTGCAGTTCTGCTCTTCATATGATGGCGATGAGGTTGTTGAAGATTTTGGTGATGTGAAAATATGTTTTGTCCTTGTTCTTGTCTCATCATCCTGTCACTTTTCTTGTGTGTTTTTGCTGAGACGCTCCTGCTGTGGTTTTAGTTATCCATTACTAAACCATTGTTTCATTTTCTTTGTTTGCAGGCTGCTGCAGATGACTGGAAGGCTGAGTTCATGCACACTCTGATGTTTAGCGAGAAGAATGAAGTCATTCGTTCAGAGATCCCTAAAGAGATCCAGTCCTTTGGCCCGTGAATTCGAAGCATTAGTTTCATTGTAGATTTGATTTCGTGCAGATTTTTAGGTTTGATAATGATTGGAATAATTCCGTAAAGATTTGGTTGCAAGAATGTTTTAGTGGTTTGTGTATCTATAGGTGCAGCACTATTTTACTTATGATATTCAAGACAAATGTATATGGTGTGAAGAATGATTTGGCTTTGTGAATTTCAATGTACTGCATCGTTTTCAGTATCCATGTGTTGCATGTTTTTGCCCCAATAGATGTACCTGAACTTCTCCCTCGGTTATGGTTGAACTTCTTGTTTTTTGTGTTGTTTATTTTTGGGCCCCAACATATGATCGTTGACTTGAACTTCTGCTTTGAGATGTGGCTGGGCTGCTGGTTTCAGATGGATAGGATATTCTGTGTTGTGTAATGTATTGGTAATTTTGAACCCAACCAATATGTATGCTTTTGCATAGAATCTATATTTGTTTTTTTGTGTTTTTTCAAGTGCGAATGTATTCTAGCTGTAACTTTGTGCAAAAATATTCTTGACGTTTCTTTATCTTTCGTTGGCATTGTACATGAAATTCTGCACGTATCCAAGCAAAACTTCACGTTTGAACGCGTTGTCTTAGGCTTGCTAACCTTAGTTTATGCGACAAAACTTTATTTTTTAAGTATATTTTTTTCCTACATCGATTTTATATACCAAAACTTCTTCTGTAAGCTGACCTGAACTTCAAAACTGTATGATTATTTGTTGGTTGCTCTTTTATGGAATACAACACCAGCACCTCCTGCCATAATATACCAGGACTTCTGCAGTAATCTTACTTGAACTTCACAGTGTATGTTTTTCATTTTTGTTCTTTCTTGCACTCTGCATGCAATTGTAACATCCCAATTTTTATTAAATTTTGATGTTAATAGAATCATTCAATGCATATCATATTTCTTTGCATTTTGGAGTTTTTAAAATATTCAAATAATATTTTTCCACTCGAGAAAAACAAATGAGAGGGGATACGATGACTTCCTCAAAATATAAAAGAGTGGGAAATTTTATTTTGAATATTATTTGAAGTTTTGGAGTTTATTGGTATTTATTTTATTTGCAAAAAGTGCATTAATTGCATTAGGAAAATATTTTCAAAATGCTCTGTGCTTAAGTTAATATTCATTAGGTTTTAAATATTGTATAGTTATTTTAGAAATTATTGTGGTTTTTTTATTAATACATTTTAATTATTTAGGGCCACTTTAGTGTTCGGTTTTAAAAAATACGCACCGCGCACTGAACCGCCTGGACCGAAACCAGTTCGCCCCAGGGACGCGCGCGCTCAGCCAGCCGCGCCAGGCCAGCCAACCCACTGGCCATTTTTGAGACTTCTTGCTTTGCATGTTCTTTTTGGTTCTCTGGAATGTTGCTTATGTTTCTTTATCTTCGTTGCGATAGATTGCCCGGAGTGCGAAGCAAAATATTATCAGTCTTTAGAATTCAACCAGCAGTACCAAGGCAAGTTGCATCTTGAACATGTTTCATTACCTATGTTTTTTTGCACTTAGTTCTTTGCGGTAGGACTGCATGGTAGGAAATTGATGACGCATGACTATGCTTTTCACCCAGTAGTTCATTGAGGTAGGTCTGAACCATATATCATTGTCGCCATCCTTTTACTTTATGTTCCTACGCTAAGTAGGCATGGATTGGGGAGTTAACAATGTAAAGTTTGAGTGACAATGTAGTAAATAGGACATAAGATAATTAATGAACCAACTGGGCGGAAACTTGTTGGAATGGTGGCGAAGTACAATTGGGCACGCATGGGAAATCCATGGTGGTGCACCACCAGTGGACCGTCCGCTCAAGCTCAATGAGATCAATCGTATTCCCATGTCTAGAAGCTTACGTGTGCAGCCACAAGCCAATATGGGCTCTGGCTTAGTTGATTAGTTAGTGTGATCCATTCCGGGATGGGCTAGCAGATGTAGAATGATGTAGGTGTACGGGCCTATCCGTGGGTTAAGGGGGAACATTTTTGAAAGGCTATGTCTCGATCTTCCGATCATGGAGGTGGTCGAGTCTTGTGGGGAAAAGTGCACAACCTCTGCAGAGTCTCAACCTAATCGATTAGCCGTGTCCCCGGTTACGGACAACTTGAGCATCTAGTAGTGGAAACGTCGGGAGATCTCCTCACCTTTAATTAAACAATTGGGTTTTAAATGAAACTTGGGAATGGATGGAGTTGGGTTTGCCAACTCATCATATGCAAATGTGTAGTATTAGAATAACATCTTTTCTAATAGGGAAAAACTAGCTTTATGCACAAAAAAACTAAACTTAGAGCTTTCCACCAGCCAAATTGCATGTACAAGTAGGTTCATTACACTTATGACGTGACTTGCTAGTACATTCAATGTACTGACCCATATGGCTGCAAATTATCACGTTGCAGATATATCTGACGAGGATTAAGGTGTGATAGGTCGATGTTCTACACTCAACCTTGCTCGTGGAGTTGGACTCATTTACTACTTTGCTTCCGCAGTATTTGACCATTGGCTCTATGCCCTATTTTTGTAATAAATGTATTGCTCCTGGACTATCGATGTAATAAAGAGATGTGTGTTATTTCTGTTATTTCATCGAGTACTATGTGTGCTAGCAAGTCGATCCAAGGACTAGCACGGTAAGCATAGAGACTTCGACTCTTACCGAGTCGGTTCGCTACAAGATGGTATTAGAGCACACGTTGACTGTATGACGCGACCCCTAGAAAATGGGAAAGCCATAGGATAAAAAAACTATATTTTTCATTTTCCCTATATATCCTTTGGTCTCGTACCTTCTCTGCTTCAATACTAATTTCTTCTCTTTTTCAAAATGTAGATGTCGTCTGCCCTTGTTGAGTTCGAGCAGCCCGATGATACCATGCCCTTTGGACGGCAGCTGGCGAAGATCACGAAGCACCTGAAGATTGGGCTACCCACATTCACTGGAACCTTCACAGCCACCCTGCTCGAGGAGACACGTTGGAGGATCGATGCTCATATCCCCGGACGCATCCTCGGAAAACGCACCAAGCCCATTGATTTCCATGTGGATATCGCAACATGGGGCTTGGGCAGGGGTATTGCTGCTCACATTGCTATCGGATGCATTCGAGAGGTGTATGACGAAGACCTCAAGAGGACCTCCTTCGTGATGTACGAACGCCATGATGCAAATGGAGATGTGGTGCCTACCCTAGAGGACGAGACGAGAGCATCCCATATCCAGGACATGGAGGAGCACATTCGCATGATGGAACTGGAGCTGCCCAACGACATGGTCGTCATCAAGAACCTCATGACCCGGAAGGCCGAGCTAGAGGAGGAGCTCCAGGACGCTCGCATCGACCAAGAGGGAGAGCTGGACGCACTGCAGGAGAAGATCGACGAACTAAAGCTTGAGCTTGAGGAGGCCTAGGAGAAGCTAGATGTGGGAGAAAACATCCAAGAGGATCACTCGTATGTTGCCTATGTCAGCCAGGAGAGGGACCAAAATGATGAGCTCGGAGATGACGACATGGATAGTGATGCAAGGACACCCGATGTCGACATGGTTGACTGGTCCTCATCTGATGAGAGATAGATTTTATACCACCATGAGACTTTAGAAATTCGATTTCATTATCCGATTAGTTTTATTTCATTTGTAAGACCTTGTCAAATCTTGTGACATGGCTTACCTTAGGTTTGATTATTCATGTGAACCTCTTTGTTTGAAATTGAATTGGAGTGATTTGAAGTTTTATTGCTATCATGTGCATATGGGTAGTGTGGTTTTACTCATTAGGCCTTGTTCTATTCTCACTCCTCATCCACTCCGAAACCCATCAGATGCCTCCAAGACGTGACCCCGGATTCAACTTTCCGCCGGAGGTTACGCAATTGAGCCAGCAAAAAAATGCTCTTATGCAGATGCTCATTCAGAACCAGAACAATAAAAACAACAACAACAACAACAACAACAACAACAACAACAACAACAACAACAACAACAACAACAACTCACCGCCGCCACCCCCGGTTGACAGTCTTACCCGTTTTCTGAGGCTGAACCCACCCGTGTTCTCCAGCAGCACGGAGCCGATTGTCGCAGATGACTGGCTTTGCAAGATAGGAAGGGAGCTGGCCACGCCAGGATGCAATGATCCGAGAAGGTGAAGTTTCCTGCCCACCAGCTGGATGGACCAGCAACTTCTTGGTGGGAGAACTACACCAACACATACCCCATGGAGAATGTGACTTGGACTAAGTTCCAGCGGGCGTTCCGCACTTCTCATGTCTCAGCTGGAGCCATGAGTTTGAAGAAGAAGGAGTTCCGCAGCTTGTGCCAGGGAGGACGCACGGTATCTCAGTATGTTGATGAGTTCAGTAAGTTGGCCCGTTACGCTCCAGAGGACGTGGCCACTGATGCAACCAAGTTGGAGAAATTTCTAGAGGGACTGAATGATGAGTTGGGAGTTCAGTTGACTGTGGCAACCTTTGCGGACTATTAGGAGCTGGTTTATAAGGCTGCCATTCTGGAAGGCAAGCACCAACAGATGGAGAATCGTAAGAGGAAGTACGGTCATGGGAAGTATAACTCTGGAGTTCAACAGAAACCCCGCTATAGCCCGTACTCAGGAAGTTCTGGACTAGGCACTAGCAAGTTTGGAGGGAATCACCATAACCATGGAGGCCACATTCATCATGGAGGAAATGGACACAACCACCATGGTCACAAGCAGGGCAATGGCAATGGAGGAAATGGCAATCAGCAGCATTTCAACTCTTCCACACTGATGAAGAAGGACCTGAGTTACATCACCTGCTTCAAGTGCAAGAAGACAGGTCACTACTCCAATGAGTGTCCTGAGGCGCAGAATGGAAATGGAAATGGCAATTGGAATTCTGGAGGCAAGAAGCCCAATCCTTTCACTAAGGGGCATGTGAATCATGTCAATGTGGAAGAGGTTTATGAGCAGCCTAACGCAGTGATTGGTAAGTTCTTGGTTAATTCATTTCCAGCACTCATTCTTTTTGACACTGGTGCATTGCATTCATTCATATCAAGGGGATTTGTGGATAAACATAAGTTGCCTACCATAGCTCTTAAGTCACCCATTCTAGTGAGTTCCCCAGGAGCCGAGTCTATGGCTAGTCAGGGATCTTTCCAATTGCCTTTGAACATAGGGGGGCATGTTTTTCCCACAGATATGATTATACTAGAGTCGCAAGGGTTGGATGTAATCCTAGGTACGGATTGGATTTCCAAGTATGATGGAAACATTGATTGTGCTAGTAGATCGATTTTTCTCACCACCCCAGAGAAGAAGAGGATCAAGTATGTATCTAGGCTTAAGCCTAAGAGAACTCAGGTGAACTCTCTTACGGGAGTTGTCCAGGAAGAAGTACCAGTGGTGAAGGATTATCCCGATGTATTTACGGATGAGTTACCGGGTATGCCGCCAGATTGGGAGATTGACTTGCTGCCAGGCACATGACCTATCTCCAAGAGGCCGTATCGAATGCCTGCTAATGATTTGAACGAAGTCAAGAAACAGATTAAGGAGTTGCTAGAGAAAGGGTATATTCGCCCGAGTTCATCACCTTGGGGAGCCCCAGTACTCTTAGTGGAGAAGAAGGATGGAACCTTGAGAATGTGTGTGGATTACCGCTCTTTGAACGAGGTGACCATCAAGAACAAGTATCCCCTACCGATGATCAATGACTTGTTTGACCAGCTAGAAGGAGCTAGTGTTTTCTCCAAGATCGATCTTCGATCGGGTTATCACCAATTGAAGATCCTGAGAAGGATATACCCAAGATAGCTTTTACCACAAGGTATGGGCTTTATGAGTATACAATCATGTCCTTTGGTTTGACTAATGCCCCTGCCTATTTTATGAGCATGATGAACAAGTATTCATGGAGTTCTTGGATAAGTTTGTTGTGGTATTCATTGACGACATATTGGTTTACTCCAAGAATGAGGAGGAACACGCTGAACATCTGCGCTTAGTTTTGGAGAAGCTCAGAGAGCATCAACTTTATGCCTAGTTCAGCAAGTGTGAGTTTTGGCTCAAGGAAGTCGGATTTCTTGGACATGTAGTGTCAGGTGAAGGGATTGCAGTGGACCCTAGCAAGGTAGAGTCAGTCACAGAATGGAATGCGCCCACCACAGTTGGCGAGATTTGTAGTTTCCTTGGACTTGCAGGATATTACCAGAGATTTATTGAAAATTTCTTCAAGATTGCAAGGCCCATGACAACGTTGCTGAAGGACACCAAGTTCGTTTGGACTGAAGAGTGTGAAGCCAGCTTTCAAGGGTTGAAGAAGCGTTTGGTTACAGCCCCATTGCTAATCCTGCCTGACGTAGACAAGGACTTTCAGGTGCATTGTGATGCTTCACGTCACGGACTTGGAGGTGTTCTTATGCAAGAGGGAAAGGTTGTAGCTTATGCTTCACTACATCTTTGACCTCATGACTTGAACTATGCCACACATGATTTGGAGTTGGGAGCTGTAGTGCATGCACTCAATACATGGAGACACTATCTTATTGGGAATCGTTGTGATGTTTACACGGATCACAAGAGTTTGAAGTATATCTTCATGCAGAAGGAGTTGAATCTCAGGCAAAGGAGATGGTTGGAACTTATAAAGGATTATGACATGAGTCTGCATTATCATCTAGGAAAAGCCAATGTTGTGGCAGATGCTTTGAGCCGTAAGAGTTATGCAAATACCCTTACAGTAGGAGGTTTACCTCAGGAGTTATGTGACGAGCTTAGGGACCTACAGTTGGAAATAGTTCCTAGAGATTATGTTGCCGCACTCGAGGTACAGTCCACCTTATTGGGAAAAATCAGGGAAGCCCAGAAGTTGGACCAAGGTATTGCTGACATCAAGGAAATGATGAGCAAAGGGAAAGTAGAAGGATTTCGTGAGGATGAACATGGAACCATATGGTTTGAGCAACGGATTTGCGTACCCAATGACCTGGAGATCAGGAAGTTGATTCTTCAGGAGGCTCACGACTCACCATATTCGATACACCCAGGAAACACCAAGATTTATTTGGACTTGAAGGAAAGTTTTTTGTGGGCCAGTATGAAGAGAGAAATTGCCTAGTACATGGAAATATGTGATGTATATCAGAGAGTAAAGGCAGAACATCAGAAACCAGCAGGATTACTTTAGTCGTTGCCGATACCTGATTGGAAATGGGATAAACTTGGTATGGACTTTATCACGGGGTTACCCAGGACCCGTTCAGGTTATGATTCCATTTGGGTGATAGTTGTTCGTTTGACCAAGGTTGCTCACTTCATTCCAGTGAAGACCACCTATACAAGTGCTAAGCTGGCAAAGATATATATGACCAGGATCGTATGTCTGCATGGAGTTCCAAGGAGCATCGTATCAGATAGAGGGACGCAGTTTACCTCAAAGTTTTGGAAGCAGTTACATGAAACTTTGGGTACCAGGCTAGAGTTCAGTACAGCCTTCCATCCACAGACTGATGGGCAGACAGAGAGAGTCAATCAGATTCTAGATGACATGTTGAGAGCTTGTGCGCTAGACTATGGGTCTAGTTGGGATGATAACTTACCCTACGCAGAGTTCTCATACAACAACAGCTACCAAGCTAGTTTGCAGATGGCCCCTTTCGAGGCATTGTATGGAAGGAAATGCAGGACACCTTTGATGTGGAATGGAGTTGGAGATCGCAAATTGTTTGGACTTGATTTGATCAGGGATTCTGAGGAGAAGGTCAAGTTGATTCGTGACAGACTTAAGATAGCCCAGTCAAGGAAGAAAAGTTATGCCGATGCTAAACGCAAGGAAGTGATCCATGAAGTGGGAGATAGAGCATATCTTCGAGTGTCTCCACTTCGAGGTATTAAGAGATTTGGAGTCAAAGGAAAGTTAGCACCACGATTTGTGGGACCATACAAAGTTCTGGAACGTAGAGGAGAGGTTGCATACCAGTTGGAATTACCAGAGGCTTTGTCAGGAGTTCATGATGTGTTTCATGTTTCTCAGTTGAAGAAGTGTCATGCAGAGATGGCAGAGATCCCTTTGAGAGATACAGTACCACTGGAGGCAATTTAGTTGGAGAATGATCTGAATTATGAGGAGAAACCTATTAAGATTCTTGAGATTGCAGAGAGAATAGCTCGTATCAAGATCATGAAGTTCTGCAAGGTTAAGTGGAGTCACAACACCGAGGAGGAAGCTACTTGGGAACGAGAGGAAGATCTTAGATAGGACCATCCACACCTTTTTGCTGGCCAACCCGAATCTCGAGGACGAGATTCATCTTAAGGGGGGTAGGTTTGTAACATCCCAATTTTTATTAAATTTGGATGTTAATAGAATCATTCAATGCATATCATATTTCTTTGCATTTTGGAGTTTTTAAAATATTCAAATAATATTTTTCCACTCGAGAAAAACAAATGAGAGGGGATAAGATGACTTCCTCAAAATATAAAAGAGTGGGAAATTTTATTTTGAATATTATTTGAAGTTTTGGAGTTTATTGGTATTTATTTTATTTGCAAAAAGTGCATTAATTGCATTAGGAAAATATTTTCAAAATGCTCTGTCCTTAAGTTAATGTTCATTAGGTTCTAAATATTGTATAGTTATTTTAGAAATTACTATGGTTTTTTTATTAATTCATTTGAATTATTTAGGGCCACTTTAGTGTTCGGTTTTAAAAAAAACACGCACCACGCACTCAACCGCCTGGACCAAAACCAGTTCGACCCAGGGACGCGCGCGCTCAGCCAGCCGCGCCAGGCCAGCCAGCCCACCGGCCATTTTCGACCCAAGGCCGCCCGCGCGGCCGAAGCCTTCCGCATCGGTCGATCGCTCGGCGCCCGCCCCCGCTCGCCTCCTCTCGCTGCCGCTGCCAGGCGGGCCCCGCACGTCAGCTCGTCCCCAACCTCCCGCACTGCGCGGGATAAACATCCACGCCTCGCCGCCTCGCGCTCGGATAATGCTTATCCGTCGACCCCGAGCCCTCTACCCTCGCCTATAAAAGCCCCCTCGACCTCCCCTTCCAACCTAGCCGTCCCGCTTCTTCCCACCCCGCCCATAGCCGCTGCTGTTGTCTTTCGCATCTCGCCGGAGCCGCGTCACTCCGCTGAGCTTTCCGTCGCCAGTAAGCCACCACGGCATCCACCTTCTTCATCAAATGATTTCCCGTGGCAAGGCGCATCCGTTTGACATGGTTTTTTCCCCTAGGTCCCAGCGGAGCCGCCGCACCATCGATGCCGGAGCCGCTGGAGCACCGAAGGCCGCCGTCTTCGCCCCGCCCCGTCTGGACGCCGCTGATGCACTTCGACAGCACCTTCACGATGCCCTCGACGCGCCGCACCTCCTCGTCTTCTTCCCCGACGCCGAGGACCGCCGTAGCCGCTGTCCCCCCACCGACCGGCGCCGTAGCCGCTGCCCCGCCACCGACCGGCGCCGCGCCGCCGTCCTCTGCTTGTCACCGACGTCGCCAGCCGCTGTAAGCCGCCGCACCTCCTCTGGTTCGTTAGATTGAATATCAACGGCTTAGATTAGATTGGTTTAGTTGTTGATTTTTAGTCGAACAAGTACGCGGTTAACCGCGGGTTTTATTTTTGAAACCGATCGGTTCTTGTTTAAGTTAGCCGCCGCCATCGTTTTTCTTAAGGACCGAACGTCCGCTGTATAAGCTACGCGGCGAACACCTTTCGGCCAGTAGGAATCTGCCACGCGCTAGGGACATGTTTGCGATAGTTTTTCTTCACTGTTTAGTCCCTTTTATCATAGATTAGTCCCTGATCTTAGACTAGCCATAACTTTTAAACCGTAGATCCAAACTCGATGAAACCAGCGGCAAATTCTTCGTATTGTTTAGATCTATCTAGTTATATACTTTGTGCAAACTTTTGTCAGATTCAAATTTGAATTTATTCACATTCGAATTCGAACTTCAAATGGCCATATCTCCCAAACCATAGCTCCGATTAAGTTGATTGTTTTTGCGCTTTGTCACCGTAGCCTAATCCTATCACCTCGACCTTTGTCACAATAATTTTCATACACTAGAATCTGTCCATTAATATTTTTACTAGTATGCATATAATGCACTGTAGTTCACATCACTTCTTGAACCATGTGCATGTGTTGTTTTACACTTAGAATATTTTCGTGATAGCTAAGTGTGTTGTGTGTTCATTTGGTTTTTCTGAGGCTTCTTGCTTTGCATTTTATTTTTGGTTCTCTGGAATGTTGCTTATGTTTGTTTATCTTTGTTGCGATAGATTGCCCGGAGTGCGAAGCAGAATATTATTAGTCTTTAGAATTCAACAAGCAGTACCAAGGCAAGTTGCATCTTGACCATGTTTAATTACCTATGTTTTTTTGCACTTAGTTCTTTACGGTAGGACTGCATGGTAGGAAATTGATGCCGCTTGACTATGCTTCTCACCCAGAAGTTCATTGAGGTAGGTCTGAACCATATAACATTGTCGCCATCGTTTTACATTATGTTGCTACGCTAAGTAGACGTGGATTGGGGAGTGATCATTGTAAAGTTTGAGTGACAATGTAGTAAATAGTACCTAAGATAATTAATGAACCACCTGGGCAGAAACTTGTTGGAATGGTGGCGAAGTACAGTGGGGCACGCATGGGAAATCCATGGTGGTGCACCACTAGTGGACCGTCCGCTCAGTCTCAAAGAGATCAATCGTATTCCCATGTCTAGAAGCTTACGTGTGCAGCCACAAGCCAATATGGCCTCTGGCTTAGTTGAGTAGTTAGTGTGACCCCTTCCGGGATGGGCTAGCATATGTCGAATGATGTAGGTGTACCGGCCTATCCGTGGGTTAAGGGGGAACATTTTTGAAAGGCTATGTCTCGATCTTCCGATCATGGAGGTGGTCGAGTCTTGTGGGGAAAAGTGTGCAACCTCTGCAGAGTCTCAACCTAATCGATTAGTCGTGTCCCCGGTTACGGACAACTTGAGCATCTAGTAGTGGAAATGCCGGGAGATCTCCTCACCTTTAATTAAACAGTTGGGTTTTAAATGAAACTTGGGAATGGATGGAGTTGGTTATGCCAACTCATCCTATGCAAATGTGTAGTAGTACAATAACATCTTTTCTAATAGGGAAAACTAGCTTTATGCAAAAAAACTAAACTTAGAGCTTTCCACCAGCCAAATTGCATGTACAAGTAGGTTCATTACACTTATGACGTGACTTGCTAGTACATTCAATGTACTGACCCATATGGCTGCAACTTATCACATTGCAGATATATCTGACGAGGATTAAGGTGCGATAGGTCGATGTTCTACACTCAACCTTGCTCGTGGAGTTGGACTCATTTACTACTTTGCTTCCGCAGTATTTGATCATTGGCTCTATGCCCTATTTTTGTAATAAATGTATTGCTCCTGGACTATCGATGTAATAAAGAGATGTGTGTTATTTCTGTTATTTCATCGAGTACTGTGTGTGCTAGCAAGTCGATCCAGGGACTAGCACGGTAAGCACAGAGACTTCGACTCTTACTGAGTCAGGTCGCTACAGTAATACATCACCAGCACAGCACTTCCTCTCATAATATTCCAGGACTTCTGTAGTAATATTACTTGAAATTCACAGTATATGTTACCAGGACTTCTCCTGTATAAGTTCTTTGAAAGTTGAACAATAAAAGGGGATGACATAATATTCTGCACATTGACATGACATAAGTTCGCATTGTGTTAATTGACCTATTCTAACTGTTCATCAGCATTGCGCTCCTCCTAGGCTTTGGTTGTATAGGTTTTTGCTTGACATGTACCTCTTCCTCTTCATCTTCCTCCTTCTCTTCCTCTTCCTCTTCCTCCTTCTCTTCCTCTTCATCTTCCTCTTCCTCTTCATCATCCTCTTCCTCTTCCTCTTCATCGTTCTCTTCCTCTTCGTCTTCCTCTTCTTCGCCGGTGTCTTCATCTTTGTCTTCCTCTTCATCTTCCACCACTTTCTTGTTGCTGGCTCTAGGTTTTGCTTTCTGTTTCTTCTTTGAATTTTTGCTTGTCTTTTCAGCATCTGCGCGTTTCAGGCATGTTCTTGCATTATGTGGTTCATACTCCTTGCATATGCTACAAAGTTTCGTGCTTGCTTTCTGTGGGTGTGGTCCCTTCTTTTGTTCTATAACTTTGGGCTGCTGTTTTTGAGATTTGGATTGCTTGACCTCCTCGGCATTGTTTCTTTCCAAGAGTGTTGGACATGTCAGCTTGTTGTGTCCCGTAACTTGGTTGCACACACTACATTTCCTGTGTCCAAGTGGCACTCCATTCTCTTCGAGCACGACAACTCTTCCTGCATGTGGTGCCTTTATTTGAGCTCTCTTGTCACTTTTCTTTGCTGCAGTAATTTTCTTCATACCCTTTGTTTCAGAATACAGCGGCAGTTTCATCGTCTCTTGCTGTCGCTCCTCCATTGATTGGCCATCACCCTGCTTGCATTGGTTGGCTTTAGCGGCAGAGTTGAGTATTTCAGCTGCATAATAATGAAGGTCATCTTCAATTTTAGCATCCTCTTCAGCCATCCTTTCGTCAGCATCAAGCTCTTCCACGAGCCTCTTGAGAACATAGTAGGCTCTGTCATATTGCTGGTCACATCTCGTCGCTTTCTTGTTAACCATCAAATTTAGCTATAGCAAGATGTCTTGCTTCGATAGTGTTGAGCTGCCATCCGATGCGGTTGTGTTGTAGTCCCTTGTATCAAAGGTTGGTTGTGATTTTGCAGTCTTTGTGTACCGTTTGAGGATATACTTGTTTGGAAATTTGTCAGGCTTCAGGTAGTCCTGTATGTTCATGATGTGAAGGCCGAAGAAGCCTGCATTTTGTGATGAATGCAGAATACATAGTTTGTGAGCCAGGAATGAGTTTCATAATTTTTGATATGATACTACTAGTTTAGCTATTTAGTGAGTTTGTTTTTCCTCTCACCTATGTGTGTCCAGAGCTTGCATTCACACTCGTATATTTCATTCTCTGGGTCAGCTACAACCTGGAATTCATGCTTTGACCAGGAAAATCTTTCTTGATCATCATGGCCAGGCTTGTTGTGGTAGTACACAAGGTACTTAATTAGTGTGCTCTGCTGTACGCTTTGCACGAAATAGCGTGGCTTTTCTCATCCTATTCCTCATCTTGGTGTACACGGCTCTCGTGTACTTGATAGACATGTCTTCCTCGTAGCCGTAAGTTGTTTTTGTCACAGGATTGGTCTGCACATGTCAAAAAGTAAGATATTAGTCGAAGCAGAGTCATGGGTTTCATTTTTTTAAATTCAAAGTGCACATGTTGAAGGTAAACAAAACATGATTGGGGTGTTTTTTTGTCATCATACCATGCTGGTCATTGTTTGCTCGTTCTCCTTCTGCATCCGAGTTTGTATGCAAGCATTGACCCGCCTAGCAAACTTGTGTAGGTTCTGGGTCCCCTTGACAAACCCTTTCTTGAGGATGTGGTTCATGCTCTCGCTTTGTTGTGTGGAAGTCATTCTAGCACAGAAAATGTTCTTGTAATATGCTGAAATCCACATCTTCCTATCATTCCAGAGCTGCATCATCATCTAGTCGTTCTCCAGGTTGTACTTGTGCACAAGTTTAGCCCAGGCATCTTCAAACACCGTTGGTATCAGCGGCCGGTTTAATATAGCTATGAACTCCTCTTTGAATGTTTTATACTTTTTGTATAGCAACGCGAGGTATTCCCTGTACTTCTTCATGATGTGCCAACGGCATACCTTGTGGACGGTGTTTGGAAATGATTGTGTTATAGCTTTCGCCATCGAAGGGCACTGGTCTACATGAATTAAAAGAAATGAAACTTGATTCTTTTTTGCACCGATGGTGAACTTATGTTTTACAAGTAATTGAACTTCACATCTAGCAGTATGGCTATCTAAGAATGTCACATGTATTTTTCCATACAACAGTGTTGCTGAACTTCTGTTATACCAGTGCTTGAACTTCATAGTTAGTAGTAGAACTAACTAGTAGTGTCACATTCAAAAATTTCTTAAAGCAGTGTTGTTGAACTTCTATGGTAGTAGTGCTTGAACTTCACATAAATAACTATATTTTTCTAAACATGTTACATATATTTTTCTTACAACTTTTGTCCTTGAACTTCTGTGATTCCTGTATTTGAACTTCACATTCATAACTATTTTTTCTAAACATGTGACAGATAATTTTGCTTTCTTGTACTGTTTGTTGGACTTATGTGCTAACAGTGGTTGAACTGCTTGCTTTATATTATTTTCAGATAAAACCAATGTACTCAATACAGATCCATAGACTGAAAAAGATGATGAAACTTGAAGAATTTTTTTTGAACTCACCAGTTAGAATGCAAGTTGGGTGCTTGTTGTTCATGCACCATACAAATGTATCGAACAACCACTTGAATGAGTTTGCATATTCTTCTCTGATAAGGGCAACAACAAATATCGTTGATTGCAAGTGATGGTTTGTCCCAACAAACACTCCCAAAGGCATATGAAATTTGTTGATCTTGTATGTTGTGTCAAATGTTACGGAATCACCAAAGTCTTGATAGGCTCCTCGGCAGCTTGCATTGGACCAGAAAATGTTTTTAGTTAACTTGTCCTTGTCTACTTGTATGTCATAGAAAAACTCATCATTGATTGCCTTCATGTCTTTGAAGAATGAAACAAGTTTCAGCACATCATCCAAATCATCTTTCCTTGCATTCATGGCTTTCCTATAAATTACATGCAAACATGCATTTCTTATTCTTGCTTTCAAAGGGTTGTGAACTAGGATGCTATTTACATTTGCAGTATGTGGATGTTTGAATACTTACTGGTTTAGTAGGTCTCGTCCGGTCATGCTTAGGAAGTAGCTTCCATCTTCATTTTCAGATAGCATGGACATGATTGTTGTGTGCTTGACATCATGGTACTGTAGGAGCTTTACGTACTCCAAAATAGTGGGGTCATAATTCTTGTGTGAGTGCAAGAATACCAGCATGTCATCAGTTTGCATGAGTTGGTGATTATGATTGTACTCAATGTCCACTGCCACGCATGTTTTATCCTCCTGCACCTTCACCCTCATTCTTGCATTGCAGCCTATCCTCTGCAATGTTTTGTTTCGCTTCCTCTTATCCCCTGAAACAGAAGATCTGTGTATCCCTTGGAATGCGTAAACAAAATATTTGGGGTTGTCATCCCCCGCGTCTTGCCGATTCCAAAACCAGCGTGTCTAGCGTATTTGTTATAAAATTCCCTTGCTTTCTCTACATCTTGGAATCGCATTTTAGTCTTGGTATTAGATAATCCGGGAGATCCGGCATCTGCAGAAAAAGAAAAAATAATCCAAACGTCACGTTAAAATGCTGTTTATGAACTTGTTATCCTAGAGGGAGCAGAAAATTTGCAGATAGTTTTAGATGCGTATAAAAATATTTTTGTTTTCACTTACGTGCGTGTATGATCGCAACTCCACCGGAGTCTGCTCGTGTTTGTGACGCCCCGAGACCGATGTGCCAGGTGTCGTCCAGTTATTCATTGTTGTTGTCTTGTCTTTGCTTGCGTGTCATGCATTGCATATTGTGTCATCATGTGCATTTCATTTGCATACATGTTCGTCTCATGTATCCGAGCATTTTCCCCGTTGTCCGTTTTGCAATCCGGCGCTCCTATGTCACCCGGTGTCCCTTTCTACCTCTTTTCATGTGCGGGTGTTATACATTTTCGGATTGGACCGAGACTTGTCATGTGGCCTTGGTTTACTACTGATAGACCGCCTGTCAAGTTTCGTGCCATTTGGACTTCGTTTGATACTCCAACGGTTAACCGAGGGACTGAAAAGGCCTCGTGTGTGTTGCAGCCCAACACCCCTCCAAAGTGGCCCAAAACCCACCTAAACCTCCTCCATCATCTCGGTCGTTCGATCACGATCGCGTGGCCGAAAAACGCACCTCATTTGGACTCTCCTAGCTCCCTCTACCTATAAATATGTGCTCTCCTTCGAATTTCTCGCGCAGGCAAACCCTAGATCTAACTCCCTCTGCGCCGCCGGACATGTCCGCTCGCCGGCGGACGCGTCCACTCCGCTGCCACATCACTCCAACCAATGGGAGTGCGCCACCTCAGCATCACCGCCGCCCACATCCAATCCTGAGCTGCCACCTGACCTCCCCTACGCCGACTTCGCCGCTGTCCTCCCGAGGCCCAGATCCGGCCCGCCCCGGGCTGAACCGGGCCGCGCCGGGCCCGTTCGCCACCACCCGATCCAGAGCATTGCGCCGCCTGAGAGCCTCGTCGCCGGCCACCGACTCCGGTGAGCTCTCGCCGAAGCTCCGCCCCGCGGCGCCTTCACCGCCGCCATTGCCGGCGCACTCCCGCCGCATGCGCTATGCACGCCGCCCAATGCCCCTCGCCGCAGCCGGCCATCGCCGCCACCTTGGCCGGACCTCCTCTGCCGCCGCACACCGCCGTCCTTCCGTCACCGCCACCAACCGCCGACCTCTCCGGCCCCGCGTCCGCCGGAGCTCCGCCCCGCGCCACCCTGCGCGCCATTCCCCGGCCGCGTTCCCCACCGTCAGAGCGTCCTCGTGGCGTCCGCCTCTCGCCGGCGCTCGCCGGAGGCCGACTGGAGCCGCCCCTCGCCGGAGCTTCCACCTCGCCGGCGTCTTCCTCCGTGCCGGCCAGATCCGATCCGGCCCGGGTGGATCAGATTCACCGGGTGCCCGAACCAAACGCACCCTCGCCCGATCCGGATCTCGTCGTCTCGGATCCCTCCGTCCCGTTGACTTTTTGCGGGGGTAAAATTTCACTAAGTCCCCGAAATTTCCAGATTCATATGCCCATGTTCATCATGTCATAACTTTGCATCCTTAGCTCCATTTTGCGCATGTAGCATATCAAAATGTCATATCGACGAGCACATCATTTCATCTCACTGCATCATTTTCTTTTGAGCTCATCTTGATGCCCGAAATGCTGTTGGAAGAGAGCTATTTGAGTTAATTGTCAGATCTGTTGCATCAAATAGCTATTTGTCATTTTTGCCATGATTTATGTGTGCATGATATGCTCCTGAGTTCTACATGGGTTTTGTTATATGCCATGCCATCTTTACAGAGGTGCTTATCATGTATTTTTGTGATATGTGTGGTGACTAGCACAAGCTTGCAAAGTAGTGCTTTCGTTAATGCTGATTTCAGAGACTTAGAATTTCTCTAAGTCCTTGATCTGTTTTTATCAATATGCCATATGCTCATGTTGTGTCCTAGTGATCCGTGCCTCTTTTGAGGATGATCAGTAAGGGTGATTTGTTAATATTGTGGTGCTCTAACAATCCATGTCCTTTTTGGCATTTATGGATCACCCTAGCTTGAGTCAATTGAGCTCTACTTTTGCTATTTCATGAATCCTGGCAGATTGTTGACTCGTTAGCGATTTTGCCGAGGATGTTGTTATTGATCTGTGCATGCTATGTTGTTGTTCTTGCCATGTCTAGCTTCTATGATATGTATTCTTGATGGGTGTATGCTTAGATTGTCATGCCTTGCTCTGTAGTGAGTGCATCGAGCTCGTGAACATGCCTACTCATTAACAGATTTGCATGCTCCAGTTTTTCTCTAAGTCTGTAACCTGATTATGTTTTTGCCATGTTCACATGCTTGCAATTGTATTTTCTGATCCCTTTTGGCTCAAGGTCACTAAGGGACTTTTGTTAAGTGCTGTGAGTAGCTTCATGTCATGCCTTGCTTTGCCATGTTAAGTTCCTGTAGCATGTAGCTTTCATGCTCCAAAGTGTGCTACCTAATGTGAAATTCCAGACTTGTGTTAATTTCACTAAGTCTGAAACCTGTTATCATTTGAATTTTTGACATGCTTGTTTGAACCTGTTAATGAGTGAATTGGCCGTAGCTCAGTGTTCATCTTTTGTCAAGCATCTTGAGTGCATCCCTGCCATGTATTTTGTTGTCATGTTTGAGTGCTGTAGCATATTTATCTTGATGCATTTAGATGGCTACTTGCTGATTATCGCAGACCGGTGCCATATTTGTTTTGCTTGCCATTTCTAAACCGTGCATCCGATTCCGGTGATCTTTATATCGATTTCAATCGAAATCATCTCCTCTTTCCAGTGGAACTCTTGGATTTACAAGTTGAGGACAGGTTCAATCATTCCTTTGCAAGTCATGCATATGCATCACATACCGCATCCCGCATATCATACCATGTTCATGTGTTGGTTGTTTACTATGTTGTGTGCTTCTTTCCGGTGTTTGCTTCTTCGGGTTGGTTCCGGTAATGTCGCGTTTGTGAGGACCCGTTCGACTACATCCGTTTCACTTCTTCATGGACTCGTTCTTCTTCCTTGCGTGATTTCAGGCAAGATGACCATACCCTCGAAATCACTTCTATCTTTGCTGGCTAGTTACTCGCTCTTTGCTATGCCTATGTTGCAATACCTACCATTTTCTTATCATGCCTCCCATATCGTTGAACCAAGCCTCTAACACACCTTGTCCTAGCAAACCGTTGTTTGGCTATGTTACCGCTTTCCTCGGCCCCTCTTATAGCGTTGTTAGTTGCAGGTGAAGATTGAAGTTTGTTCCTTGTTGGAACGTGGAGATGTTGTTCCTTGTTGGAACATGTTTACTTGTTGGGACATCACAATATCTCTTATTTAATTAATGCATCTATATACTTGGTAAAGGGTGGAAGGCTCGGCCTTATGCCTGGTGTTTTGTTCCACTCTTGCCGCCCTAGTTTCCGTCATATCGGTGTTATGTTCCCGGATTTTGCGTTCCTTACACGGTTGGGTAATAATGGGAACCCCTTGACAGTTCACCTTGAATAAAACTCTTCCAGAAATGCCCAACATTGGTTTTACCATTCGCCACCTAGCCTCTTTTTCCCTTGGGTTCTGCGGACTGAAGGGTCATCTTTATTTAAACCCCCCTGGTCCAGTGCTCCTCTGAGTGTTGGTCCGACCAAGCAGACTGCGGGGCCACCTCGGGGCAACTCGAGGTTTGGTTTTACTCGTAGGATGTCTCATCTGAGTGTGCCCTGAGAACGAGATATGTGCAGCTCCTGTCGGGATTTGTCGGCACATTCGGGCGGTGTTGCTGGATTTGTTTTACCTTGTCGAAGTTGTCTTGTAGAACCGGGATACCGAGTCTGATCGGAATGTCTCAGGAGAAGGTTTATCCTTCGTTGACCGTGAGAGCTTGTGATGGGCTAAGTTGGGACACCCCTGCAGGGATTGAACTTTCGAAAGCTGTGCCTGCGGTTATGGGCAGATGGGAATTTGTTAACGTCCGATTGTAGAAAACCTGAAGTTGACCTTAATTAAAATGCATCAACCGCGTGTGTAACCGTGATGGTCTCTTTCCGGCGGAGTCCGGGAAGTGAACACGGTGTTGGAGTTATGCTTGACGTAGGTTGTTCTAGGATCACTTCTTGATCATAGCTTCTCTATCGTGCTTTGCCTTCTCTTCTCGCTCTCATTTGCGTATGTTAGCCACCATATATGCTAGTCGCTTGCTGCCGCTCCACATTTTACCTTGCCTTACCCATAAGCTTAAATAGTCTTGATCGCGAGGGTGCAAGATTGCTGAGTCCCCGTGACTCACAGATACTTCCAAAACCAGCTTGCAGGTGCCGAGGAGTCCTTGTAGATGACGCAACCAAGCTCAAGGAGGAGCTCGATGAAGATCTTGTCCTTTGTGTTGTTTTGTTCTAGTTGATCTGTAGTGGAGCCCAGTTGGGGTCGATCCGGGACCTTGTCGCATTTGGGGTTCTTCTTTTATTTTGGTTCCATAGTCGGACCTTGTTTGTGTCTGGATGATGTAATGCTTTATTCATGTATTGTGTGAAGTGGCGATTGTAAGCCAACTATGTATCTCTTTCCCTTATGTATTACATGGGTTGTGTGAAGATTACCTCACTTGCGACATTGCTTTCAATGCGGTTATGCCTCTAAGTCGTGCTTCGACACGTGGGAGATATAGTGTAGTGTCCCTTTGGGATGGGGCACGGTGCAGTAATCATAGAAGGATGCAAGAGTGGAGCACGAGGAGGAAGGAGGGCTGAAGATGGCCTCTCTCTTGTTTGCGTCCTTTTTTCTTGAGGTGGTTGCGGAGGCATTGCGATCCTGGTCTTGGTTTGCTCTCTTGTTTTGTGAAGCAATCCATGTACCTTATGTCCCATACAATTCCGACTTGTAGAAGTAGCAGCAGGATCCAACGGTGGTAGTGTGCATAGCACTCTCCTCCGTGTGTGTGTTCCTGTTCGATTTGTCCTGGGATCCGGTTTAGTTGCTTCGCTTTGGCATTGATGAGGCACACCAGGATAACCTCTAGAGTTACACGCAGGACTTGAGCTAACCCCCTCCTCCATCGGCGTGCTTGGGAGTCTGCTGGTGGATACAAAGAATCCGCGGGGGATTTCCGGCGTCACCCAATTAGGTGGAGGCGCAAACTTGTGCGGATAGGGCTGTGACCCAGCATCTTGGGAGTCTCCATGTGTTTCGGGTGTCATCCATTTTTGGTCTGGAGTAGGTTGGTAATGTTGTTCGTCCGTTTGAGGTGTGACCCATTTAGGGGGTGGTGCAACGCGTACATGCTTTGGATTGTGTACTTGCTGCTGGGAACTCCTAAGCTTCTTCATGCGTCTCTCGTCTTGCTGACATAAAAGAAAAAAATGTCTATTAGCACACAAGTTAGATCTACCTATACCTTTGTAACCGAACTTAGCATTATTCACAGCCTGAACTTCTCATATAAAAGTGGTGTTCATGTACATATTTTTCCCCTAGGAGAGCCATCACACTATAAACTCAGCTGAGCATCTGCCAATACTTTTTGTACCTGAACTGAGCACCCTTCACAGAGTGAACCTCACATTGTGTTAATTCTATACTATTTGATTACTTATATGTACCTGAATTGAGCACTCTCCACAACCTGAACTTCTTGTTTTGCAAAGGGGAAATACTTCTACAGTTAAAAAACCTAAACCTTCATGCATTTGAATGGTTGAACTACCAGTGCATACCAACCTGACCTTCATGTGAGATCACATGCATGTTCTATTTTCCTTTTATTTTATTTTTTGCACAGAACCAGATATATACCAACCTGAACTCTAGCACACTTACTAGTTGAACTTCACATGGCTTTTCCACATGTGAATGTGAATGCAGGCAGATTTTATAGTGTTTGTAGCCTGGACTGAGGCTGATATAACACCTGAACTTCACATGCATGTAAATAGGTAGATTTTACAATGTTGTTTTGTAGGTTGAACTAAGGCTCACACACTACCAGAACTTCACATGGTTGTAAGAAGGCAGATTTTAAAAAAAGCTTTTGTAGCCTGGACTGATGCTCACACACCACCTGAACTTCACGTGGTTGTAAGAAAATAATAAACAGAAGGAAGAAGTTCAACCATACCCTGGCTAGAAGTTCGGCCAACCTTTTTCCAACAGCTGATAAGCCACCTTGAGAGCAATTTGTCAGAGAGCTAGGAGAGGAACCGCACGGCAATCCATGTCTTTCATAGGGCGCTGTAACACCCACGATGCGGCTATATCTCCCACCTGTTGGAGCATGACTTAGAGGCATAATCGCATAGTAGGCATGTTGCAAGAGGGGTAATCTTTACACATCCCATGTACTTAATGAGAAAGGGATAAAGAGTTGGCTTACAATCGCCACTTCACACAATACATAAATATAGCATTACATCATCCAGAATACAATCAAGGTCCGACTATGGAACCAAATAAAGGAAGACAACCCCAAATGCTAGATCCCCGATCGCCCCAACTGGGCTCCTCTACTGATCGACTGGAAACAAAACAACACAACGAACAGGATCTTCATCGAGCTCCCACTTGAGCTGGGTTGGGTCACCTGCACTGGTATCATCGACACCTGAGACTTTTTGGAAATATCTGTGAGTCACGGGAACTCAACAATCTCACACCCTCGCGATCAAGATTATTTAAGCTTATGTGTAGGAAAAGGTGGTGAGGTGGAGCTACAGCAAGAACTAGCATATATGGTGGCTAACATACGCAAATAAGAGCGAGAAGAGAAGCAGTGCACGGTCTTGAACTAGAAGTGATCAAGAAGTGATCCTGAAACTACTTACGTCTAAGCATAACACAAGAACCGTGTTCACTTCCCGGACTCCACCGAGAAGAGACCATCATGGCTACACACGCGGTTGATTCATTTTAATTAAGTTATGTGTCAGGTTCTCTACAACTAGACATTAACAAATTCCCATCTGCCCATAACCGCGGGCACGACTTTCGAAAGTCCAAAACCCTGCAGGGGTGTCCCAACTTAGCCCATCACAAGCTCTCACGGTCAACGAAGGTTATTCCTGCTCCCAGGAAGACCCGATCGGACTTGGAATCCCGGTTACAAGACATTTCGACAATGGTATAACAAGACCAGCAAAGCCGCCCGATGTGCCGACATCCTGATAGGAGCTGCACATATCTCGTTCTCAAGGCAACACCGGATTGTCCAAGATTCTGGTAGGCCAGCCCAGAGTTGCCCCTAGTGGCCACCGGTGGCTGACAGGTTCGGACCAACACTTAGACAACCACTGGCCCGGGGGGGTTAAAATAAAGATGACCCTTGAGTTTGCAGAACCCAAGGGAAAAAGGCTAGGTGGAAAATGGTAAAACAAAGGTTGGGCCTTGCTGGAGGAGTTTTATTCAAAGCGAACTGTCAAGGGGTTCCCATAACACCCAACCGTGTAAGGAACGTAAAATCAAGGAACATGACACCGGTATGACAGAAACTAGGGCGGCAAGAGTGGAACAAAACACCAGGCATAAGGTCAAGCCTTCCACCCTTTACCAAGTATATAGGTGCATTAAAGTAAATAAGATATAATAATGATATCCCAACAAAATCCATGTTCCAAAATGGAACAAACTCCATCTTCACCTGCAACTAACAACGCTATAAGTGGGGTTGAGCAAAGCGGTAACATAGCCAAACAACGCTTTGCTAGGAAAGGTGAGTTAGAGGCTTGACATGGCAATATGGGAGGCATGATATAGCAAGTGGTAGGCATCGCGGCATAGTAATAGGGCAAACAACTAGCAAGCAAAGATAGAAGTGATTTCGAGGGTATGGTCATCTTGCCTCAGATCCCGCAAGGAAGAAGAACAAGTCCATGAAGAAGACACACGGACGGAGTCGAACGAATCCTCACAAACGCGACATTATCGGAACTAACCCGAAGAAGCAACACCGGAAAGAAGCAAACAACATAGAAAACAACCAATACATAAGCATGGCATGAAGCACAACCAAGTATGATGCATGTCCGGTTTAAGAGGCATGGCATGGAAAAATGCACAAACAATCCTACAAATTAAGTGGAGCTCAATATGAAACAAGTTGCATATTGACGAAACACCACAACAATTATTTAGTTCTCTCCTGTTTAAGTACTCAACAAAATTAAATGTTGGTTAGCATGGCAAGGGGTGAAGCATAATAAAACTACTTAGCTAGGCAAGTTTAAATGAGGCCGAAACAACAAGCAACAAGTCCAGAAAAATCCTCATGAGCATATATTAGATTTGGTAATGTTCTGCCCTAAAGCATATTTTAGAGTTGTTAAACATGCAAAGCAATGCCACCATGTTAAACTAGAAAATTTTCTACCCCATTTACATATAAAGATTGTCAGGTTTGGAGCTACGGTTAATAAGTTATGAATAAATAATTTTAGCATGGCAATATGGAAAATAAACACAAACAACATTTTAAACATTTCAAACATGCATGAAAGTTGGTTATTATGAATCTAGACACAATTCTAAGCATTTTTCATATATAAAGTTTTTACGTATGATGCACGGTTTGCGAGTTAATAAATGCATGTTCTAGAGGGGCTATTCTGCAAAACTGGCAGTCTCAGGATAAAAAGGAAAAACGATGAAAGGAAAAAATAGAAGCAGGCCAAACCTAACTGGCCCAACAAGAGGGAAAACAAAGGAGGGGTGCTGGGGCGCTCACCATGGGCCAAGGCCCATTCGGTGGTGAGGTGGACCGGTTGGGCTGCTAGTCGTGCAGCTGGCGTGCTAGCCCTATGCTCAGTCAACGCGCGAGCGAGACGAGCGGGCGAGCTGCTTCTATTCGACCTAAAGCGGAGGAGATGCAGGGGAAGCAGGGCAGCGCTAGTGCGGGCGGCGATGGGACTTTCTCCGGCGGGATTAGGAGGTCGGGGGCGCGGGGAGGACCGGGAACGGCGGAGATGCCCGGAGATGGAAAGGACGAGGGCGAAAACAGGGTTTCCTCGGGGCTGGGCCTCTTGGTTGGCCATGGCTGCTTGTAGTCATCCGGACCTGCACAAAACAGCGGCGACAACAGGGTCAGCAGGTCTGGCGAGCAGAGAAAAGGCAGGGCGGCATGGACCTCCTACTGGTCTTTGGAAGGAACTCGTCTCCCTGCGTCGATGAAGAGAGCGGGGAGGCTGCAGAGACGAAGGATGATGGCGCGAGGTGGTGCGGCAGTGAGGTCGCGAGGTTGGAGGAGCTCGGGCCTCTCGGGTGCGCTCCAGAAGGTGGATCGAGTGTGGCTGCTCTGGGAGGCTCCGGTCGATGGTGGCAGACGAGATCGAGCAGAGGAGGCATGTCCTCGGGCTCGAGGGGAGAGGAGGCCACGGGATTGGTCGGGTACGGAAATGGAGGCGATGTTGGTTGGCTACGCTGGGATTGGGTAGGAGAGGAAAATGAGGAGGGATTTTGGATTGGGGAGGATCCCGATGTGGGAGATGAGTGCGGTGGCGGCAGGGACAAATCTCCTGGATTTTAGGGTTTGATCTGATTTGGGTAAGGGTTCGTCTATATATAGGGACAAAATGATTAGTTTTGGACCCCCTGATCAAAATCAGATGGTCTCGGATAAATAGGTTAGGGAGCCCAATAAAGAAAACAGAGACATTTTGTAGATATTTGGGGATGATCCGGACACAACAGTGGCGACAGTCCGGGTCGGGTTCGGGACAACTTTCGGACGCGCGAGGGGGTCGATGCACTGTGCAAAGAGGGGTCAGGTGGTTATATCAATCGGATGGCTTCGGGAGTGAGGAGGGTTAGGTTGGGTCTGGCGGTGAGTGGTTGTGGGATGTGCAGAAAGCCTTGGGCTGAGAGGAGATGAAAGAAGGCAGCCTGGCAACCGTTTCCGGAGACCGAAAACGTCCGACATAAAGACCGGCTATACTGCCGCTATAGTGAACCGTTGGGGTGTCAAAAGGACTCTGAATGCGATGAAATTTGGCAGGCGACCTAGTGACAAACATAACAACAGTGCATGCCAACTTTCAACCCATTCCGAGAACATTTTCCGGCCATTTATAAAATAATATTTCGGACATGTCGCGGGCGCGTGCAAGTGTGTCTGGGCTCAGAACGGACAACGGAGAGAACCGGAAGACCCAGATGGATGCAAGTTTTGAAAACATGCAGATGCAATGCGGATGATGACATGGCAAGATGCAGCACGCAAGCGAAATACAAGGCAACAACAGCGAATAACCAAAAGAAACCTGGCGCATTGGACTCGGGGTGTTACAACACTCCACCACTACAAGAGGATCTCTTCCCGGGATCTAGGATGGCACCAGAGGGAAAACGGAAGAGGAATAGAAGAGGTAAAACGAAGTTGCTTCTTTGACAAATGAGTGAAACCAAGGAACCTTGAGAGGTTGAACAAAATGAATGAAAGAAAAACAATGAAGATGAACAAAGTTGAAAACACTCCGTTAGAAAAGAGGAACATGGGATACGACGAGAACCAAGAGGTTTAGTGATAAGATAAATATTGAAAACACTCTGGTTAAAACTAGATAGAGAAGGAATAAGATTGATATAATTTGGGCAACACTCCGATTCTAAATGGAAGGAATTGAACATGATCTTGACAAAACAAGATGATGGGTTGAAGAGAGCAACAACACAATGCCTCCGGAACAAATATAAGAATGGAATTAACGGAACGGGGAAGAAAACAACATCTTCTACCTCCAATGAGCTTGAAAAAACATCTTTAGGAGAAGGTTCGAATGTGGTTGTTGGAAAAACCAACAACGAAAAGAGTAAGTTTGTTGTGGGCTTATGGAGAACACGTCGAAATCTTGAGGTGAAATTCTGCCACTAACAAAACAATAGATTGAATTGATATCAACCAGGAGATGAAAACTCTTTCATCGAGATGAGAAGCAGAAATTGGATCATAGATAAGCACCATAATGGCAACATTCCCAATGGAAGGCTTTAGGTGAAACTATACCAAGATAACTCCAAGGAAGAAAATGATGGGTTTAAATATCTCATTCCTGGCAACTTTTCAATCATGACGCATGAAGGGAAAATTGTTAAGAAAGACAGAACACCACCTGAAAAAGATAAGATAGGAAGAATTGCACCTCGGAATGCAAGATGAGGAATACTTGAGTTCCTCTGAAAAGAATCTCAATGAACACTTCGAGAAGGAATTAAATCCTTCATGAACCATCATGTAGAGCCTCCATGAAGAACTCCGGTAATAAAAGAATGATCAAAAGGAAGTGAAGGATGGAAAGAATAGATTGAAGCCTTGCAATGATTTAGATGGAGCTTCGCGACGAGATAATGCAGAAAGACTTGGAACTCTGGAAATAAAAGAAGAACAAATGAAATCAAGAATTTTGATGAACCTACGGAATAAGGAATTGAATCATTTGGATGAAACAAGAATAAGAATTACATTATGCTTATCCTTCATCAATTAATTGATGACACACCATGGATTTGGCATACTACTTATTCTCGTAGAAATGATTAATGAGAGATATAGCACAAACTTGGGAAAATCTTCAATGAACCACCGGTAGGATTGAAACAACGAATGAAATAATATGATAACCATGGAATAGAATCTTGAGAAAACCACCGTAAGAATTGAAAATGAACATAGCAAAGGCACAATTCACCGGGAAGAATTGGAAAAAATGAATGAAGATACTTGATGGAATTTAGATACAAGGGAACAAAGATATCACAAGCGGACTAGAGAATACTTGAACGATGCACCGGTAAGATTGGAGAACTCAAGCTGAAAGCTGAGAATGAATAATTCTGAGATGATGGCCTTCGGATAATCAAACCAAAAAATACTGCTGAATTGCTCCGGATGGGTGAAAAGAATTCTCACAGTCGAAAGCAATTATGATAGGATGGCCTCAAGCTAGAACCACGAATCTTTGAGTGAACGGATAAGATTTGGAGGAGAAACTTTTCTTCAGTCCTCAAATGCAGAGAATGACGATGAGAAACACCACCATGAATTGTTGAGGCGCTCCGGAACGAAGAATGGAAAGGTTGGGACAATGACGAAAAGGATTTGAGAGATCTTAGAGAAAGACATATGACTGATGACAATTCATTCTTACGTCAAACTTGGAAAAGAATTAGAGAGTAACTTCGGAAAAGAAAAGAGTCAGGTAAGATCCTAGGAAAAGACCTATGGGTTAGGGCCCACTCAAAAGAAACGCTGTTGAAAGATTTGAAAGAGAGATTGTGCTGGTAGAATTAAATGGCTTGAATGAGATAACAATCTCAAAAAGGCTTGAACGAATACAGAGTGGAAGCACGAATCTTCGAGATATCTTCAGCACTCCAGAACAAATGAATAATGAGGAGTGGATGATTAATAGGTGCACTGGCATGGAAAAGCATTTGAGCCAAGGAAAGGGATATGATCAACAATAAAATCTTGAATTGAAACCACCGGAGATGGAAGAGAACGAAGAATTATGAACTAGTAGAACATCTTCATGAGAACCACCGGGTAAGAACATTGACAGAAAAGAATGGAGAGACTTCACATCCATAAGATGGATACTTGATTAAGAAATCTTATTCCTCGAAGAAAAAAGGGTGGGAGGGTGGTAAAACAAAGACAACTTGGGACAAATGAAACAAAACACCATTGAGAAACTTAGAGTTGATCTTGCGAATGAGAAAAATGATAGGATCATCTTGAAGAGAATTACACCAGTTGGAAAGAATTGACATGATAACCTCGATGATCAAGAAGGATTGGTATTCACATAGAAATATGAGAACACCACTTAGGGAAGGTATGGAATCAACACTTGACATTGAAGCAACTCGAATACCACAACTCAAAACAAAAACAAAGGATTGGCTTGGAAAATAAGCCGAAACAAACATATGATAGATCCCATATCATATCATGTGTCTGTTGGAAAGATATCCTACGATATACTTGAATTCCCACTTATAATCTCCCAAAACTTTCCGGTTATGCAATCAGGTGTTGGGGATACAGGGGAAGCATAATATCTCACCCAAAACTAACAAATCCTACATCCAGCTGTATCCATCTTTCAACACATAACCAAGAAACCTTTGGGGATCATTTACCTCAACCTCCGGAAAGCATCCATTATACGAGTTATGGCAATACTCCTGAACTCCCGCCCCAGTACTGGGTGGCGTCGAGGTTATCTCACCAACAACTGCATAAAGGAGATTTTCAATGTCGGCGAACTTAGGTATTCCAGAACTGCAACGATAAAATTGTGATGACAACACCTCGGAGCTCAACTGCCCGGGACACTGCCACATCCCCTAAATGTCAAGAGGCACCAAGAACAATGTTCTCATCACAAAACCATCGGAACAATTCCAAGATACCCGCGTGAGCCTAATTTTTTTAGTGAACTTTGAGAAGAGAAGGGTCAAAACTCTAGTCAGGGGACCTCACCAGAGCGACGAAGGGACTGAGGAGTAAAAAGAATCCTACTCTCCGATATATATAGTCCTAAGACTCAAAACATTTTTCTAGACTCAACAACGTCAGCGATTCGATCAAGCAGGGGGCTCCTAAGTCGGGGAAGGCTCTGATTACCAACTTGTAACACCCACGATGCGGCTATATCTCCCACGTGTCGAAGCACGACTTAGAGGCATAACCGCATAGTAGGCATGTCGCAAGAGGGGTAATCTTTACACATCCCATGTACTGAATGAGAAAGGGATGAAGAGTTGGCTTACAATCACCACTTCACACAATACATAAATATGGCATTACATCATCCAGAATACAATCAAGGTCCAACAACGGAACCAAATAAAGGAAGACAACCCCAAATGCTAGATCCCCGATCGCCCCAACTGGGCTCCTCTACTGATCGACTGGAAACGAAACAACACAACGAACACGATCTTCATCGAGCTCCCACTTGAGCTGGGTTGGGTCACCTGCACTGGTATCATCGGCACCTGAAACAGTTTGGAAATATCTCTGAGTCACGGGGACTCAGCAATCTCACACCCTCACGATCAAGACTATTTAAGCTTATGGGTAGGAAAAGGTGGTGAGGTGGAGTTGCAGCAAGCACTAGCATATATGGTGGCTAACATACGCAAATAAGAGCGAGAAGAGAAGAAGGGCACGGTCGTGAACTAGAAGTGATCAAGAAGTGATCCTAAAACTACTTACGTCCAAGCATAACACAAGAACCGTGTTCACTTCCCAGACTCTGCCGAGAAGAGACCATCACGGCTACACACGCGGTTGATTCATTTTAATTAAGTTATGTGTCAGGTTCTCTACAACCAAACATTAACAAATTCCCATCTGCCCATAACCGCGGGCACGACTTTCGAAAGTTCAAAACCCTGCAGAGGTGTCCCAACTTAGCCCATCACAATCTCTCACGGTCAACGTAGGATATTCCTTCTCCCAGGAAGACCCGGTCAGACTTGGAATCCCGGTTACAAGACATTTCGACAATGGTAAAACAAGACCAGCAAAGCCACCCAATGCGCCGACATCCTGATAGGAGCTGCACATATCTCGTTCTCAGGGCAACACCGGATTGTCCAAGATTTCGGTAGGCCAGCCCAGATTTGCCCCTGGTGGCCACCGGCGGCTGATAGGTTCGGACCAACACTTAGACAAGCACTGGCCCCGGAGGGTTAAAATAAAGATGGCCCTTGAGTCTGCAAAATGCAAGGGAAACAGGCTAGGTGGAAAATGGTAAAACCAAGGTTGGGACTTGCTGGAGGAGTTTTTTTCAAAGCAAACTGTCAAGGGGTTCCCGTAACACCCAACCGTGTAAGGAACGCAAAATCAAGGAACATAACACCGGTATGACGGAAACTAGGGCGGCAAGAGTGGAACAAAACACCAGGCATAAGGCCGAGCCTTCCACCCTTTACCATGTATATAGGTGCATTAAAGTAAATAAGATATAATAACGATATCCCAACAAAATCCATGTTCCAACATGGAACAAACTCCATCTTCACCTGCAACTAACAACACTATAAGAGGGGCTGAGCAAAGCGGCAACATAGCCAAACAACAGTTTGCTAGGAAAGGTGGGTTAGAGGCTTGACATGGCAATATGGGAGGCATGATATAGCAAGTGGTAGGTATTGCGGCATAGCAATAGAGCGAACAACTAGCAAGCAAAGATAGAAGTGATTTCGAGGGTATGGTCATCTAGCCTGAGATCTCGCATGGAAGAAGAACGAGTCCATGAAGAAGACACACGGACGGAGTCGAGCGAATCCTCACAAACGCGATGTTATCGGAACTAGCCCGAAGAAGCAACACCGGAAAGAAGCAAACAACATAGAAAACAACCACCACATAAGCATGGCTTGAAGCACAACCAAGTATGATGCATCTCCGGTTTAAGAGGCATGGCAAAATGCACAAACAATCCTACAAATTTAGTGGAGCTCAATATGCAACGAGTTGCATATTGACGAAACACCACAACAATTATTTAGTTCTCTCCCATTTAAGTACTCAACAAAATTAAATGTTGGTTAGATGGCAGCGGGTGAAGCATAACAAAACTACTTAACCAGGCAAGTTTAAAGGAGGCCAGAACAACAAGAAACAAGTTCGGAAAAATCCTCATGAGCATATATTAGATTTGGTATTGTTCTGCCCTAAAGCATATTTTAGAGTTGTTAAACATGCAAAGCAATGCCACCATGTTAAACTAGACAATTTTCTACCCCATTTACATATAAAGATTGTTAGGTTTGGAGCTATGGTTAATAAGTTATGAATAAATCATTTTAGCATGGCAATATGGAAAATAAACATAAACAAATTTTAAACATTTAAAACATGCATTAAAGTTGGTTCTTATGAATCTAGAAACAATTCTAAGCATTTCCATATATAAAGTTTTTACATATGATGCACGGTTTGCGAGTTATTAAATGCATGTTCTAGAGGGGCTATTCTGCAAAACTGGCAGTCTCAGGATAAAAAGGAAAAACGCTGAAAGAAAAAAATAGAAGCAGGCCAAATCTAACTGGCCCAACAGGAGGGAAAACAAAGGAGGGGTTTTGGGGCGCTCACCATGGGCCAAGGCCTATTCGGTGGTGAGGAGTACCGGTTGGGCTGCTAGGCGCGTAGTTGGCCTGCTAGCCCTACACTCGGTCAACGCGGGAGCGAGACCAGTGGGCGAGCTGCTGCTGTTCGACCTGAAGCGGAGGAGATACAGGGGAAGCAGGGCAGCGCTAGTGCGGGCGGCGATGGGACTTGCTCCGGCGGGGTTAGCAGGTCAGGAGACACGGGGAGGACCGGGATCGGTAGAGATGCCCGGAGATGGCAAGGACAAGGGCGAAAACAGGGTTTCCTCGGGGCTGGGCCTCTCTGGTGGCCATGGCTGCTTGCGGTCGTCCGGACCTGCACAAAACGGTAGCGACAGCAGGGTCAGCAGGTCCGGCGAGCAGAGAAAAGGCAGGGCGGCATGGACCTCCTCCTGGTCTTCGGAAGGAACTCGTCTCCTTGCGTCGACGAAGAGAGCGGGGAGGCTGCGGACATGAAGAACGATGGTACGAGGTGGTGCAGGAGCGAGGTCGCGAGGTTGGAGGAGCTCGGGCCTCTTGGTTGCGCTCCAGAAGGTGGATCAAGTGTGGCTGCGCTGGGAGGCTCCAGTCGATGGTGGCAGGCGAGACGAGCAGGGGAGGCATGGCCTCGGGCTCGAGGGGAGAGGACGTTGCGGGATTGGTCGGGCACGGAAATGGAGGCGATGGTGGTTGGCTACGGTAGGATTCGGTAGGAGAGGAAAACGAGGAGGGATTTTGGATTGGGGAGGATCCCGAGGTGGGAGATGGGTGCGGTGGCGGCAGGGACAAATCTCCTGGATTTTAGGGTTTGATCTGATTTGGGTAAGGGTTCGTCTATATATAGGGACAAAAGGATTAGTTTTGGACCCTCCGATCAAAATCAGATGGTCTGGGATAAATAGGTTAGGGAGCCCAATTAAGAAAACGGAGACGTTTTGTGGATGTTTGGGGATGATCCGGACACAACGGTGGCGACAGTCCGGGTCGGGTTCGGGATAGCTTTCGGACGCGTGAGGGGGTCGATGCACTGTGCAAAGAGGGGTCAGGTGGTTATATGAATCGGATGGCTCCGGATGTGAGGAGAGTTAGGTTGGGTCTGGCGGTGAGTGGTAGTGGGATGTGCAGAAAGCCTCGGGCTGAGAGGAGAGGAAAGAAGGCAGCCCGGCAACCGTTTTCGGAGACCGAAAACGTCCGACGTGAAGACCGGCTATACTGACGCTATAGTTAACCATTGTGGCATCAAACGGACTCCGAAGGCGATGAAATTTAGCAGGAGGCCTACTGACAAACATAACAACACTGCATGCCAACTTTCAACCCATTCCGAGAACATTTTCCGGCCACTTATAAAATAATATTTCGGACGTGCCGCGGGCGCGTGCAAGTGTGTCTGGGCTCAGAACGGACAATGGAGAGAACCGAAAGACCCGGACGGATGCAAGTTTTGAAAACTTGCAGATGCAATGTGGATGATGACATGGCAAGATGCAGCACACAAGCGAAAGACAAAACAACAACAGCGAATAACCAAAAGACACCTGGCGCATCGGATTCGGGGCGTTACAGGCGCGAAGTTCACCTGCATGAAGCAAGAAGGTCAGGTAAGGGAATATTAAAGGAGTTCGCAAGATTAGGAAGGAAATTCATATACTGTTCTTAGATTTGAAGATGACACCGATGCGGCCTCCGCCGCTGACATGCTTCCTTGGGAGCGTTGTTTGCCGTATGTTGCGCCTTGGCCGTCATGAGCACTGCTAAGCCATCGGGCGGTGACGATGGACCGAGGAGGAGGCTTTCGAAAGTCCATGGCTGTTAGTGGCAGAAAGTCCGGCGGCTTCGCCACCTCCAGGCGACGCGGGCTCCTGATACGTCTCCAACGTATCTATAATTTTTGATTGTTCCATGCTATTATATTATCAACCTTGGATGTTTCCTATGCTATTTTATATGATTTTTGGGACTAACCTAGTAACCTAGAGCCTAGTGCCAGTTTCTGTTTTTTCTTGTTTTAGAGTATCGCAGAAAAGGAAAATCGAACGGAGTCCAATTGACCTAAAACTTCACGGAACTTATTTTTGGAAGGAAAGCAACCCGGGAGACTTGGAATCCATGTAAGGGAAGCAACAAGGAAGCCGCGAGGCTGTAGCAACCCGACCTCAGATGGTTAAGTCTCTGTGCTTCAGTGTCATCCCTGGATCGGTAATGCTGACACACAGTAATCGAAGGATTTATAACAGATTAGCAATCACACACTTATTACACTAAATGTCTCAAAAGAGAGAACTTATTACAAAAATATGGCTTAAGGCCATCTAATACGATAACAGCGGAAGGCTTGGAAGATAAAGTGAGTCCATCAACTCCAACGGCATAGCTGAGCTGCACGGCAACGACCTAACGAACCTTACTCCTCGTCTGAAAAGTCTGCAACATAATACGTTGCAGCCCGAAACGGGTCAGAACATGGAATATGCTGGCAAAGTAACACAGTAGAGCAAGAACAGAATAATGCTATCACTACATGCATATTTGGCTGGTGGAAAGCTCTATGGTTACAGCTTTGCGAAAAGCCAATTTTTCCCTACAACAAAGGAATAGATTTTAATTTTACTATCATGGTAGTTGAAACATCATTGAGAAGGTTCCTCCAACTCAATCCCAATTAAGGTGATTAACATCCCAACAATATTAGTTAAACATGATGAGATACTTTTGATAACCCAATTACTAGATACTAAGAATTGTCCATAACCGAGGACACGGCTAACCATGATTAGATTGTACACTCTTAGAGGTTTGCGCAATTTTCCCCACAAGACTCGATCTCCTCCGTTGGATTTCTCGCACTACATAGTGTTTGAGAAACGGATGACCGAGACACAGTCTTTCAGAAACATTAACTCTCTACTCCGGATAGACCATACCAAACCTATATCCCACTACCTGCTGATCTGCCTCTTCAAGAGCTTCACGTAACTTACTCAACTATGCTAGAGCCCATAATAGCTTGTGGCTGCACATGGAAGTTTCTAGCATGAATCATCTCAGTTCCCTTTGAGCCTGGGTGGCGGTCCATAGGAAGATCACACGGGTACTCCGGGATTTGCAAAAATTACAGGCAAGACTGGGTACTCCAGGTGCCTCAATCCACCCAGTTGTTTGATTTATTTGCCACCTTAAGTTGAACCATTAATTAACACGCTCACATCTGTCATGTGTTTCACTCAAACCCAAACCACGTCTACGAGAATAGCATAGCATGGTATATATAAGCAACGCGTAGAGTAACTCCCAAGGGTTTGAATGTAACAGGGCAATAGGTTCTACCTCATCAACTACTTCCCAACCCACAAGTTAATGACATCCTAATCATGCAATGTTTGAGGATTGAAACTAATGCATAAAAACTGGGTGATAAAAGGGATATGATCAAAGTGTTACTTGCCTTGCTGACGATCTGCGAAACGTTGGGACTCGTAGTAGCACGCTTCGCACTCCGGGTGTTCTATCGCAAGAAAACAATAGCATACATAAGTAACAAGCAATGATGCACAAGCGAAACTCAAACAAAAGAGGTTGACCAGAAAATTCAATTTAAGAACTCCGGTTCGCAAAAAAAATCAAATCAAACAGAGCAATGAAACTCAAATGGCGAAAGAAAGAAGCTTCGTTTACTAATCTGAAACTAGGTCAAATTTTATAGTAGAGAAAACTTGTTTGAGTTGGTTAAGCGGAAATAGAGTTTCGAGACGAAACTCTAGGTGCTTGAATTGCCTGATTCCGACTAATGAGCGAAAAGATAAACAGAAACTAAGATCGGATCAGAAATCGCGATTAGAGAAAATCACGGAATAATTCTGATAAAAGAAAACTGACGAACAGACTAACGAATGAGCGTTCGTTGGCTGTTTCTAACGGGCAAAGAACCGTTCGTTAAAACGAACATTCGGACAAACGTCAGCGAAATAGAAGAACCGAGAAAAACCGGCGAATCTGAAAAAAAAACGGATCTAGGGTTTCTAAAAAACACCGGCCAGTCTTTAAAAAAAACCGGCGGCGTGGCGCGGCGGCTACCTCCGGCGAGAGGTCCGGCAGGGCGACGGCGCTCGGCGGCGGTGCGGACTGCGGTGGTGGCGGCTGCAGGCGGCTTGGCGTGGCGCGGGCAGCGGTGGCTAGGCGGCGCGGGCGGCGGTGGCTAGGCGGCACGGGCGGCGGTGGTGTGGTGGGGTGTTGGGGGCGGGGTGGCGGCGTATATAAGGGCGGGGCGGGGCGGCTTGGAGGACGGGGCAAGGCGCGGCGGCGGAGAGGAGTCCGGCTCAGACTCCTAGTCCGAGTCGGCGGTGGCGCTCGCGGGGAAGGCGGCGGCGGCGGCCTGGCGCGGCTGGGCCTTAGGCCCAGTCGGCGCGGGAACACTTTTTTTTCGCCTACCGAAATAAAATCCTAAAAAAATAAATAAAAATCTAAAAATGACAAAATAAATTTGAACCGTCTAAATAAAATATTTAGAACGAGATGAACATTTTTTTGGTCCTAAAATGCAATTTTGGAAAACGTGCAATTTTTCTAATGCAAACAAAATTGCAATAAAATCCAAATAAGCAATTATTTGATTTTAATATTTTTCCTCCAATATTTCAATTATCTTGGAGAAGTCATATTATCTCCTCTCATATATTTTAGTGTGAAATATTTTTGGAGAGAAAATAATTAAAACCAAAAATCCTCGTTTCAAGATTTGATAAAGATCAAATTTGAAAACCGGGAAATCCCCAACTCTCTCCGAGGGTCCTTGAGTTGCTTAGGATTTCGAGGATCGCGAGACTAAATGCGAATAAAATATGATATGCATGGATGACTATGTATAACATTCCAAATTGAAAATTTGGGATGTTACAAACCTACCCCCCTTAGGATGAATCTCGCCCTCGAGATTCGGGTTGGCTAGAAAATAGGTGTGGGTGGTCTTTGCCAAGATCATCCTCCCGTTCCCATGTGGCTTCATCCTCGGTATGGTGGCTCCACTGAACTTTACAAAACTTGATAACCTTACTACGAGTGACTCTGCTGGCAAACTCAAGAATCTTAACTGGTTTCTCCTCATAAGTCAAATCACTGTCCATCTAAATCGCCTCCAGGGGTATTGTATCTCTTAGCGGTACATCTGCCATCTCAGCATGACACTTCTTAAGCTGTGAGACGTGAAACACGTCATGAACTCCTGACAATCCCTCGGGTAACTCCAACTTGTAGGCAACTTCTCCCATCCGTTCCAAAATACGATACGGTCCTACAAATCTTGAGGCTAATTTTCCTTTGACTCCAAAACGTTTCACTCCTCGCAAGGGTGACACTCGCAGATATGCTCGATCTCCAATTTCATAGGTCACCTCCTTGCGTTTTGAGTCGGCATAACTCTTCTGCCTGGACTGAGCAATCTTCAGTCTGTCGCGAATCAACTTAACCTTCTCCTCAGACTCCTTGATCAAGTCTGGTCCAAACAACTGTCGGTCTCCTACCTCGTCCCACATCAACGGTGTTCTGCACCTTCATCCATACAGGGCTTCAAATGGTGCCATCTTCAAACTGGCTTGATAGCTATTGTTGTATGAAAACTCTGCGTATGGCAAATTGTCATCCCAACTAGATCCATAATCTAGCGCATAGGCTCTCAACATGTCCTCCAAAATTTGGTTGACTCTCTCTGTTTGTCCATCCATCTGTGGGTGAAATGCGGTACTAAACTCTAATCTCGTTCCCAAGGTCTGATGCAACTGGTGCCAAAACTTTGAGGTAAACGGTGTTCCTCGATCTGATACGATGGTCCTCGGAACTCCATGCAGACATACTATCCTGGACATATATATATCTTTGCCAGCTTTGCACTCGTGTAGGTGGTTTTCACTGGGATGAAATGAGCTACTTTGGTCAAGCGGTGAACTACTACCCATATGGAATCATATCCTGCTTTGGTCCTGGGCAATCCGGTTATAAAGTCCATGCCCAGTTTATCCCACTTCCATTCGGGTATCGGCATAGGCTGTAACAGTCCTGCTGGCTTCTGATGTTCTGCCTTCACACGCTGACATACATCATATACGGCGACATACTCAGCAATATCCTTCTTCATACCGGTCCACCAGAAACGTCCCTTCAAATCCAAATACATCTTTGTGTTTCCGGGGTGTATCGAGTAGGGTGAGTCATGAGCCTCTTGAAGTATTAACTTCCTGATCTCCTCGTTATTGGGCACATAAACTCGGTCCTCAAACCATAGGGTATCGTGCTCATCTTCATGAAAACCTTTGGCCTTTCCTTTGCCCATCTTCTCCTTTATCTCGACAATCTCCTTGTCCTCTTTCTGGGCTTCCCGAATCTTGTCCAGCAATGTCCACTGGACCTCCATTGTTGCGATAAATCCTCTAGGAACAATCTACAATCGAAGTTCCATGATGTCCTCTGCTAATTCCTTAGGCAGTCCCTTGCTTTCAAGGATATTAGCATAACTCTTCCGGCTCAAGCCGTCTACTACGACATTGGCTTTCCCTGGGTGATAGTGTAGCTTCATGTCATAATCCTTGATAAGCTCCAACCATCTCCTCTGTCTAAGGTTCAGGTCCTTCTGGGTGAAAATGTACTTCAAACTCTTGTGGTCCGTGTACACATCACAACGGTTTCCGATAAGGTAATGTATCCAGGTCTTCAATGCATGTACTACGACTGCTAGCTCCAAATCATGCGTGGCATAGTTTAACTCATGAGGTTTCATTTCTCGTGAGGCATATGAAACAACTCTCCCGTCCTACATAAGCACACATCCAAGTCCTAAGCGCGAGGCATTGCAGTACACTTGGAACTCCTTATGTATATCTGGCAGTGTTAGCACTGGCGCTGTAGTCAAGCGTTTCTTCAATTCCTGGAAACTTGCCTCACAATCTTCTGTCCATTTAAACTTAGTATCCTTCTTCAACAGTTCAGTCATTGGCTTTGCAATCTTGGAAAAATTCTCGATGAATCTCCGGTAGTATCCTGCGAGTCCAAGAAAACTGCGGATCTCGCTAACTGAAGTGGGTTCCAACCATTCAGTGACTGACTGAATTTTGCTGGGGTCTACTGCTATACCCTCTCCCGATATAACATGTCCAAGGAACCCAACTTCCTTCAACCAAAATTCGCATTTGCTAAACTTAGCATACAACTGGTGTTCCCTCAGTTTCTCGAGTACTAAGCGCAAATGCTCCTTGTGCTCCTCCTCGTTCTTCGAGTATACCATAATATCATCAATAAACAACACAACAAACTTGTCCAAGTACTCCATGAACACCTTGTTCATCATGCTCATGAAATAGGCAGGGGCGTTAGTCAGTCCAAATTACATGACCGTGTGCTCGTATAATCCATATTGTGTTGTGAACATTACCTTCGGTATATCCTTCTCTCGTATCTCCAACTGATGGTATCCCGATCGCAAATCAATCTTCGAAAACACTTTAGCTCCTTGCAACTGATCAAAACAGATCGTTGATCATCGGCAGTAGGTACTTGTTCTTAATCGTCACTTCATTTAATGCTCGATAATCAACAACCATCCTCAGCGATTTATCCTTCTTCTCAACCAAAAGTATTGGGGCTCCCCAAGGTGATGAACTTCTTCGGATGTATCCTTTCTCCAATAACTCCTTGATCTGTTTCTTAATTTCTTCTAGATCATTTGCGGGCATCCGATAGGGTATCTTGGATATTGGTCCTATACCTGGCAACAACTCTATCAAAAACTCAATGTCTCCATCCGGTGGCATGCCTGGTAACTCCTCTGGAAAAACATCCGGGCAATCCTTCACTACAGGCACTTCCTCCTGAACAACTCCCGTAAGGGCATTCACTTGACTCCTCCTAGGCACATGCCTAGATACATACTTAATCCTTTTCCCTTCCGAGGTGGTGAGGTAAATCGACCTACTAGCATAGTCAATGCTTCCTCCAAATTTTGACATCCAGTCCATACCCAATATCACATCCAATCCTTATGACTCCAAGATAATTAGGTCGGATGGAAAAACATGTGTACCAATGGTTAAGGGTATCTGGTCACACCATCTACTAGCCATATACTCTACTCTGGGTGAACTCACTAAAAGAGGGGTCCTAAGGGTTTGGGTTGGTAGTTTAAACTTATCCACGAATCCCCTTGATATGTATGAATGCGATGCACCAGCATCGAATAGAACAAGAGCGGTAAATGACTTAACCAAAAACTTACCTATTACCGCGTCCGGCTGTTCTTCAACCTCCTCCACATTAACGTGGTTCACTTGTCCTTTGTTGAATGGATTTGGCTTCTTCCCCGCGCTCCCATTTTCATTTCCATTCTTTCCTTCAGGGCACTCCATGGTGTAGTGTCCAGTCTTCCCGCACTTGAAACAAGTAACATGACTTAAGTCCCTTTAGCGGGTGTGGCTGGGTTGGGGCGGTTATGATTATTGTTGGTTCCGTTCCCATTCCCATTCTTAGATCCATTGTGGTTATGCGATCCTCCTCCAGTGTGGTTGTGACCTCCATGGTTATGAACAATTCCTCCCGAGTTCAGGGTTAGGCGAGGTTTCTGCTGAGCTCCTGAGTTATACCTTCCTTGTCCATACTTCCTCTTGCGGCTCTCAATCTGCTACTGCTTCCCTTCAATCATAAGAGCCTTATCTACCAACTCCTGGTAGTTGTTGAAGGTTGCTACCATCAACTGCATGCTAATCTCATCATTCAGCCCTTCCATAAACTTCTCCTGCTTTGCGGCATCTGTGGCCACATCATCAGGGGCGTATCGAGATAACTTGCTAAACTCATCCACGTACTGAGCCACAGTATGGTTCCCCTGGCGTAGGTTGCGGAACTCCCGCTTCTTCATTTGCATAGCTCCAGTGGAGACATGGGTTGTGCGGAAAGCTTGCTGAAACTGGTCCCAAGTGACATTTGCTATAGGAAAAGTGGATGTGTAATTCTCCCACCATGAGGCTGCTGGTCCATCCAATTGATGTGCGGCAAAGCGCACTCTCTCAGCATCTGTGCAACCTGCGGTGGTCAACTCCCTTCCAATGTGACGTAGCCAATCATCCGCAACTATGGGCTTGGTGCTACTGGAAAACACTGGTGGTTGTAACCTTGGAAAACGGGCTAGGTTGTCCACGGGCGGCGGGTTGTTGTTGTTGTTATTGCCCTGATTCTGAACTAGCAATTGCATCAAGGTATTCTGCTGTTGGATCAACTGGGTGAGGTCCGGTGGGAAGGCAAAACCGGTGTCACGTCTCAGAGGCATCTGAGGGTTTAGATGGAAGAGATTAGAATAGAGAAGGGGTCCAATGGGAAAACACTACCCATATGCACATGAGACAAACACAATCATTTCACTCAATCAATCAAGCAAGGGCATACAAACGATCTAGAACTATCGCACAAGTGCTCAACTACTACTAAATACATGGGGGAATACTAGTGATATATGGTAGTCATCTAGAAGTTTTGATCGGTGGAAGACTCCATGATGTCTGCTCCAGCTTCGTCTTCATAGTCATCATCACTAGGATCGGAATCGGTGTCGTCGATGATGATGTAGTCCTCGGGGCGTATCTCCTTGGGTTCTTCTTCCTCTATTGGTGCTAGTCCTCCCATGAATACTCCGGTCTTCTTAACCAGGTCGTCATTCTTCTCCAGTAGTGTCTTGATTTCCTCCTCATACCCATCGCGTGTAAACTTGAGTTCTTCCTCCAGCTCGATGATACTAGTCTTCGACTTCTTCAAGTCCATCATATCCGCACACATCTGGTTCTCCTGGCGTCGGATGTGCTGGTTTAACTCCTAGATGAAAGCTGCAATGGATCTATCCTTCCTGGTGCTGATTACTTCCCATTGCTCGTCTCGGCGCCCACATATTTGGTAAATAGTGTCCTTAAGCTCCCTGCTGTATACTTCTCCAATGCGTCCAATGGTGATGTGGGCTGCCATGCTCTTGCCTAGACTCCAGGTGGGTGCTTCGAAGGAAAACTCTATGGGTTTAGAAGTTGGCGAGAACGTCCTTCCTGGAACTTGTACTTGTATCCCCCAGCACTCCTCTTCATGTAAAGTGGCGTTGTACGTCCCGGTGAAACTTGGTATTCCAATGTTCAGGTACCTAGTGACTTCCTTCAAGTGGCGTCCAAAAGGTGTGTCTTCATTCGGTTGGGCAAACTTGTTCTTCATCTCCGCCATCCTAAAGTGTAGAAAATGG
The DNA here is from genome assembly GCF_002162155.2 of Triticum dicoccoides. Taxonomy (NCBI): domain Eukaryota; kingdom Viridiplantae; phylum Streptophyta; class Magnoliopsida; order Poales; family Poaceae; genus Triticum; species Triticum dicoccoides. The sequence goes on along the minus strand of NC_041382.1, from coordinate 312,733,913 downwards.
AGAGGAGTTAGAAATGAGAAGTGAAGGGTGACCTAGGGTTTATCTTAGTGGTCGTGTCCTACACTCAACCTGGCTCTGATACCATCTTGTAGCGACCCGGCCTCAGATGGTCAAGTCTCTGTGCTTCAGTGTCATCCCTGGATCGGTGATGCTGACACACACAGTACTCGAAGGATTTATAACAGAGTAGCAATCACACACTTATTACATCGAATGTCTCAAAAGAGAGAACTTATTACAAAAATATGGCTTAAGGCCATCTAATACGATAACAACGGAAGGCTTGGAAGATAAAGTGAGTCCATCAACTCCAACGGCATAGCTGAGCTGCACGGCAACGACCTAACGAACCTTACTCCTCGTCTGAAAAGTCTGCAACATAATACGTTGCAGCCCAAAACGGGTCAGCACATGGAATATGCTGGCAAAGTAACACAGTAAAGCAAGAATAGAATAATGCTATCACTACATGCATATTTGGCTGGTGGAAAGCTCTATGGTTACAGTTTTTCCAAAAGCCAAATTTTCCCTACAACAAAGAAATAGATTTTAATTTTACTATCACGGTAGTTGAAACATCATTGAGAAGGTTCCTCCAACTCAATCCGAATTAAGGTGATTAACATCCCAACAATATTAGTTAAACATGATGAGATACTTTTGATAACCTAATTACTAGATACTCAAGAATTGTCCATAACCAGGGACACGGCTAACCATGATTAGATTGTACACTCTGTAGAGGTTTGCGCACTTTTCCCCACAAGACTCGATCTCCTCCGTTGGATTTCTCGCACTACATAGTGTTTGAGAAACGGATGACCGAGACACAGTCTTTCAAAAACATTAACTCTCTACTCTGGACAGACCATACCAAACCTACATCCCACTACCTGCTGATCAGCCTCTTCAAGAGCTTCACGTAACTTACTCAACTATGCTAGAGCAAATAATAGCTTGTGGCTGCACACGGACGTTTCTAGCATGAATCATCTCAGTTCCCTTTGAGCCTGGGTGGCGGTCCATAGGAAGATCAGATGGGTACTCCGGGATTTCCAAAAATTACAGGCAAGACTGGGTACTCCAGGTGTCCCAATCCACCCAGTTGTTTGATTAAGTTGCCACCATAAGTTGAACCATTAATTAACAAGATCACATCTGCCATGTGTTTCACTCAAACCCAAACCACGTCTACGAGCATAGCATAGCATACTATATATAAGCAACGCGTAGAGTAACTCCCAATGGTTTGAATCTAACAGGGCAATAGGTTCTACCTCATCAACTCCTTCCCAACCCACAAGTTAATGACATCCTAATCATGCAATGTTTTAGGATTGAAACTAATGCATAAAAACTGGGTGATAAAAGGGATATGATCAAAGTGTAACTTGCCTTGTTGACGATCTGCGAAACCTAGGGACTCGTAGTAGCATGCTTCGCACTCCGGGTGTTCTATCGCAAGCAAACAATAGCATACATAAGTAACAAGCAATGATGCACAAGATAAACTCAAACAAAATAGGTTGACTAGAAAGTTCAATTTAAGAACTCCGGTTCGCAAAAAAAATCAAATCAAACAGAGCAACGAAACTCAAACGGCGAAAGAAAGAAGCTTCATTTACTAATCTGAAACTAGGTCAAATTTAAAGTAGAGAAAACTTGTTTGAGTTGGTTAAGCATAAAGAGGGTTTCGAGACGAAACTCTAGGCGCTTGAATCACCTGATTCCGACTAATGAGCGAAAAGATAAACAGAAACTAAGATCGGATCAGAAATCGTGATCAGAGAAAATCGTGGAATAAATCCGATAAAAGAAAACTGACGAACAGACTAACGAACGAGCGTTCGTTGGCTGTTTCTAATGGGCGAAGAAGCATTCGTTAAAAACCCGCCAAATAGAAGAACCGAGAAAAACCGGCGAATCCGAAAAAACGGATCTAGGGTTTCTAAAAAACGGTCGGTCTTTATAAAAACCCGGCGGCAGGGCCCGGTGGCTACCTCCGGTGAGAGGTCCGGCGGGGCGGCGCCTTAGGGGGCGGCGACGCTCGGCGGCGGCACGGACTGCGACGGCGGCGGCAGCAGGAGGCGCTCGGCTGCAGCGGCGGCAGCAGGCGGCG
>NC_041382.1:312646813-312731345 GCF_002162155.2 Triticum dicoccoides | reverse complement strand
GTGGGGTGGCGGCGTATATAATGGCGGGGCGGGGCGGCTTGGACGAGGGGGCAAGGCGCGGCAGCAGAGAGGAGTCCGGCTCGGACTCCTAGTCCGAGTCAGCAGCGGCGGCGCTCGCGGGGAAGGAGGCGGCGGCGGCCTGGCGCAGCTGGGCCTTAGGCCCAGTTGGCGCGGGAACCCTCTTTTTTCGCCAACCGAAATAAAATCCTAAAAAAATAAATAAATATCTAAAAATGCCAAAATAAATTTTCACCGTCTAAATAAAATATTTAGAACGAGATGAACATTTTCTTGGCCCTAAAATGCAATTTTGGAAAACGTGCAATTTTTCTAATGAAAAAAAAATTGCAATAAAATCCAAATAAGCAATTATTTGATTTCAATATTTTTCCTCCAATATTTCAATTATCTTGGAGAAGTCATATTTTTCCTCCAACATAGGCAGGGGGCGCGCCCACCCCCCTGGGCGCGCCCTCCACCCTCCTGGGCCCCTCGTGGCTCCCCTGACGTACTTCTTCCGCAGATTTATCTTCGTATACCCTAAAACGATCGGGGAGCTCAATAGATCGGGAGTTCCGCCGCGAGAAGCCTCCGTAGCCACCGAAAGCCAATCTAGACCTGTTCCGGCACCCTGCCGGAGGGGGCAATCCCTCTCCAGTGGCCATCTTCATCATCCCGGTGCTCTCCATGACGAGGAGGGAGTAGTTCTCCCTCGGGGCTGAGGGTATGTGCCAGTAGCTATGTGTTTGATCTCTCTCTCGTGTTCTTGAGGTGATACGATCTTGATGTATCGCGAGCTTTGCTATTATAGTTGGATCTTATGATGTTTCTCCCCCTCTACTCTCTTGTAATGGATTGAGTTTCCCCCTTGAAGTTATCTTATCGGATTGATTCGTTAAAGATTTGAGAACACTTGATGTATGTCTTGCCGTGCGTATCTGTGGTGACAATGGGATATCACGTGATTCACTTGATGTATGTTTTGGTGATCAACTTGCGGGTTCCGCCCATGAACCTATGCATAGGGGTTGGCACACGTTTTCGTCGTGATTCTCCGGTAGAATCTTTGGGGCACACTTTGAGGTTCTATGTGTTGGTTGAATAGATGAATCTGAGATTGTGTAATGCATATCGTATAATCATACCCACGGATACTTGAGGTGACATTGGAGTATCTAGGTGACATTATGGTTTTGGTTGATTTGTGTCTTAAGGTGTTATTCTAGTACGAACTCTAGGGTTGTTTGTGACACCTATAGGAATAGCCCAATGGATTGATTGGAAAGAATAACTTTGAGGTGGTTTCGTACCCTACCATAATCTCTTCGTTCGTTCTCCGCTATTAGTGACTTTGGAGTGACTCTTTGTTGCATGTTGAGGGATAGTTATGTGATCAAATTATGTTATTACTGTTGAGGGAACTTGCACTAGCGAAAGTATGAACCCTAGGCCTTGCTTCAACGCATTGCAATACTGTTTACGCTCACTTTTATCATTAGTTACCTTGCTGTTTTTATATTTTCAGATTACAAAAACCACTATCTACTATCCATATACCACTTGTATCACCATCTCTTCGCCGAACTAGTGCACCTATACAATTTACCATTGTATTGGGTGTGTTGGGGTCAAAAGAGACTCTTTGTTATTTGGTTGCAGGGTTGCTTGAGAGAGACCATTTTCATCCTACGCCTCCTACGGATTGATAAACCTTAGGTCATCCACTTGAGGGAAATTTACTATTTTCCTACAAACCTCTACACTTGGAGGCCCAACAACGTCTACAAGAAGAAGGTTGTGTAGTAGACATCAAGCTCTTTTCTGGCGCCAGTGCCGGGGAGGTGAGTGCTTGAAGGTATATCTTTAGATCTTGCAATCGAATCTTTTTATTTCTTGTTTTATCACTAGTTTAGTTTATAAAAGAAAACTATAAAAAATGGAATTGAGTTTGTCTCATATGCTTTACCTTTTTAATATCTTTCGTGAGTATGATGGAAAGGATAATTGTGCTCAAGTGCTAGAAGAAGAAATCTATAAAATGTTCGGCACTAAATATTTTAATGATGAGCATGATTGCAATGTTGTTAGTATGAATTCCTTGAATATCCATGATGCTAATGATATGCAAAGCCACAAGCTTGGGGAAGCTATGTTTGATGAAGATGATATTTTTTGTCCCCCAAGTTTTGATGAGCAAATTTATTATGATGAAAGCATGCCTCCTATCTATGATGATTATTGTGATGACACATATGCTTTAAAGAATAATGATAACCATGAAACTTGTCATCTTGTTCTTAATTTTCAATCACATGATAGTTATTTTGTTGAGTTTGCTCCCACTATTATTCATGAGAAGAATTTTTCTTATGTGGAGATTAATAAATTTTCTATGCTTGTAGGTCATGAAAATAATGCTTTAGGTGCTGGTTATGTTGTTGAATTAATTCATGATGCTACTGGAAATTATTATGAGGGAGGAACATATGCTTGTAGGAATTGCAATAACATCAAGTTTCCTCTCTATGTGCTTAAAATTTTGAAGTTTTGCTTGCTTTACCTTCCTATGCAAGTTGATTCTTGTTCCCATAAGTTGTTTGCTCACAAAATCCCTATGCATAGGAAGTGGGTTAGACTTAAATGTGCTAGCATATTCTTCATGATGCTCTCTTTATGTTTCAATTCTTATCCTTTAAGTGAGCATCATTGAAATCATCATGCCTAGCTAGGGGCGTTAAACGATAGCGCTTGTTGGGAGGAAACCCAATTTTATTTTTGTTCCTTGATTTTTGCTCCTGTTTAGTAATAAATAATTCATCTAGCCTCTGTTTAGATGTAATTTTATGCTTTTAATTAGTGTTTGTGCCAAGTAGATCCTTTGGGAAGACTTGGGGGAAGTCTTTGCGATCATGCTGTAAAAAATAGAAACTTTAGCGCTCACAAGAATTGCTGCCATTTTTAATTTGGAGAGTGCTATTTAGTTCATTATTTTTGAATATGATTAATAGATAAATTACTCAGGTCCAGCAATTTATTTTAGAATTTTATGAGTTCCAGAAGTACACGTTTTATCCAGATTACTACAGACTGTTCTGTTTTTGACAGATTCTGTTTTTCATGTGTTGTTTACTTATTTTGATGAATCTATGGCTAGTACAAGAGTTTATAAACCATAGATAAGTTGTAATACAGTAGGTTTAACACCAATATAAATAAAGAATGAGTTCATTACAGTAACTAAGTGGTGATTTATCTTCTTACACTAACGGAGCTTACGAGTTTTCTATTAAGTTTTGTGTTGTGAAGTTTTCAAGTTTTGGGTAAAGATTCGATGGACTATGGAATAAGGAGTGGAAAGAGCCTAAGCTTGGGGATGCCCAAGGCACCCCAAGGTAATATTCAAGGATAGACAAGAGCCTAAGCTTGGGGATGCCCCGGAAGGCATCCCCTCTTTCGTCTTCGTTCATCGGTAACTTTACTTGGAGCTATATTTTTATTTACCACATGATATGTGTTTTTCTTGAAGCGTCATTTTATTTAGTTTTGCTTGCTGCTTGAATAAAATACCAAGATCTGAAATTATTAAATATTAGAGAGTCTTCACATAGTTGCATAATTATTCGACTACTCATTGATCTTCAATTATATCTTTCGGAGTAGTTTGTCATTTGCTCTAGTACTTCACTTATATCTTTTTAGAGCACGGTGGTGGTCTTATTTTGTAGAAATAGATGAACTCTCATGCTTCAATTATATTATTTTGAGCGTCTTTATAACAGCATGGTAGTTTGCTTTGGTTATGAAACTTTTCCTAATAGGATGGGCATCCAAGAGGGATATAATAAAAACTTTCATATAGAGTGCATTGAATACTAAGAGAAGTTTGATACTTGATGATTGTTTTGAGATACGAGGATGGTAATATTAGAGTCATGCTAGTTGAGTAGTTGTGAATTTGAGAAATACTTGTGTTGAAGTTTGTGATTCCCGTAGCATGCACGTATGGTGAACCGTTATGTGATGAAGTCGGAGCATGATTTATTTATTGATTGTCTTCCTTATGAGTGGCGGTCGGGGACGAGCGATGGTCTTTTCCTACCAATCTATTCCCCTAGGAGCATGCGTGTAGTACTTTGTTTCGATAACTAATAGATTTTTGCAATAAGTATGTGAGTTCTTTATGACTAATGTTGAGTCCATGGATTATACACACTCTCACCCTTCCACCATTGCTAGCCTCTCTAGTACCGCGCAACTTTCGCTGGTACCATAAACCCACCATATACCTTCCTCAAAGCAGCCACCATACCTACCTATGTGTCCCTTTTTTGGGCCATTTTTGGGCCGGCCTATTTTATGTGACCCTTTGCCACAAGAGGGCCTCCTATGTGTCCCTTCCAGGCGGTCCCACCGCTCCACTGACAGGGAGAGAGACCGAGAACAATCCCCTCTCCTCTCTTGCAGTTTCTCTCAAGGCATCTCTCCCTCGAGCAAAACTGCCGTCGCTCGCAGCAAGCGCCGTCGCCCGAGGAACCGCCGCCCTCAAGAGGTCCTTATTCCTGCATTCCGTGTCGCCGTCGCCCAAGGAACCGCCACCCTCAAGAGGTCCTTATTTCTCGTAGTTGCTGTTGCTGTTTTTGCTTATGTAATGTTTCCGTAGGCAGTCAATTTTATCTCGATTTTGAAGTCGATAGTCGTGTTTAGCAAGGTGGATTTTCGCTGATTTTGTTGCTTATATATGTCACTTCATCCTTGTGCTGCATGGAAACGCAATGTCTTCGCTGAGCAGAGTGGGAGGAGGAGTTCAGGGTATGTGGAGTTCTTATTTTAGACTTTGTTTATTTTGTTTGATGTTTATCTAGTTTCCTAATTCATCCTGCATATTGGTTTATGCTCCGTTAGTTGTCAGCGTTCGTTTGTATTATTTTGTCATGTGATGTTTTGTAATTTATGTTTCTGGTTCTTTTTGAATCCAGTAGGTGATTGCAGTGCTCATAGTGATACACCAATTGGCTCTCGTTGTCCTGGGGGAAAGGATCATGGTGTCCAGGGAGGACATGAAGTGAATTCGTCGATTGAATCTTCTCCCAAAGTGTGGCCCCTCCTTCTGGTATGAGATTGATTTGTTTATTTTTGTTTATGCTGGTTACTTGATGTTGTACAAATTGGCGTTGCCTTGCTGTATCTAGTCCGGCATTTTGTTGGGGACAAACATGAAGTTAGTGTATGCAGCACTGCATTTATTTGTATATGTGAAGTCCACTATATGTATGTGTGAACTGCATTGTTGTTTTATTTTGAACTACATTTATATGTCTAAGTGTACTGCATTTGTTCTTTTTGTGCACTTTTTAACGACCATAGTCAAACTTCATTTTGACGCAGTGTCTATATTCCATGCTGGGGCACCTGGGTTTGAGGAGGTTACTCAATTGATTGACCATTACTGTGCAGAGGGTAATGTTGGTGTGAGCGTTGACCAGAGACGTCCCGTCTTGTGTGAAACACAATCGCAGTCTGTTGATGGTACAGAGGAAGTTACACAGGATTGGATGGTCTCGGAACAGCTTCATGAATATTAGTTGAAGCAAAGAAAGAAGAGGTTGAGGTTTGAAATTGACTCAAAAGAGTTTGCAGAGAAGGAGAAGCAGAGGAGTGCTATAGATGGTGCCAAGAGTGCCAAATTTGCCAAGGTGAAGCAGTCTTCTTTGCAGAAGAAGAGGATGAGTACTGTTACTAAGGAAGGTGGTACACCTCGGCGGAGTCCACGTGTTGCTGGCATGAAGAAGAATCTTTGCAAGAGAACTGCTGAAGCTGGTGGAAAGGATGATCCTCAGCGCAAGTGACTACATGTCGCTGAAGGTCCCAACTCTGATGATGATGATGACTTTGTGCTTGCTGATTTTGTGAGGGATGTTCATACCAGTAGACGCAAAGACTGTGGTTCATCTAAGAGTCTACCCAAGCGTGCCCGTGATGATGTCGATGAAGATGTTGGTGGTGACCCTGGCGAGGAGGTGGATGTTGTTCCAAAGGTTTGTTGAAGTGGACTGCATTTGTTTCCTTCATTGTTATTCTATCTGTGTTTTCTCTGTCTCTTTTTTTATGGCTAGTCTTCTAATGTGGATTGCATTTCCCTTTACACAAAGGAAGAAGTCTAGTAAGAGCAATGCAACTGAAGATGATGCCGAGGGAGATGATTCTTTATTTAACAAGACCCTACGTTTGTCGCTTCCCACTGTTTGCGAGGCTGCTTCTTTGTTGAAAGAGGCACACTGTAGTCGTGTTCAGGATGCTGGATTCGGTGTTGTCTTTGAACTGACAGTAAAGAAAAATGTGTCGGGCATTCTTATGTGCTATCTGATGGCAGTGATCGACCCTGCATGATAATGGACTTTGGGAATGGCAAGATTCTTTGAATCAATCATGATGCCGTTCATCACATTTTTGATTTACCTATGGGACGTCACACTGCACCCATGCCTCCTGCCAGCGGCCATGATGACTCATTGACTGCCCTCAAGGATGAGCTTGGCTTTGGCCGTTCAAAAAGTATAGGTGTCAAGGACTTTCTTGAGAAGTTGAAGGTGTTGGTGGAGGAAGATGATCATGTGACTGTTGACCTTGCTGTGAAGGTGTTCTTCCTAATACTTTACCAGAATTTGCTATGCCCCGAGCCTGCAGTTCGTTTGGGTAGAGTTGCTGCAGTTGTAGAGAACATGGATTATGCGGCTATGGCTCAGATGGACTTTTTCCAGCATGTTGTTGATGAGTTGCAGGCAGCTATGGTGAGGTGGCAAACAGAAGGCAGCAAGCAGAATTGTATAGATGGTTGTGCCATTGTCCCCCTGATTATATATCTTGAATGCTTGAAGCTTTGCAAATTTTCAGTCATGCACAAGTTGACGCCACGTGTGTCATACCTGACAACCAACGACATGATGAAGTTATACAATGAGGATGTGCTTGTGAAGGGAAAGATTTACTTGGAAACTTACAAATTTGGGAAGCTATCGGTTAGTGGATCTGAGTTTTTAATATCAGATTTAAAAAAAGGTGCAACCATTATAAATCTGAACTTTTCTAGTACTCACATGTGTACTTCTCTTTGCCTGTTGTCTTTGTTTGAAGTGGAAGGCGTCGGGTGATATTATGTACAACCGTCCTATTGCAGTTGTATGCGGCAGCTCTGATGCGGGGCCTAGCACTCATGCTAGGTTTTATGAGCATATCTATAGCCAGCTTCCTGCCTGTGATGATGAGCTGTCGCATACTCGTGGTTTCATGGCTCGACAGATGTTTGATAATAGAAGCTCTTCTAAATAGACATTTGTTGGTGGCAAAAACACGAGGAGATTGATGAGCTTCTCCTGAAGGTTTTGAAGTAGATTGATGATTTGCCAACCTCTGGTGACAGGTTGAGGACAGTTGCTAGTATTTTCCATGTTGTCCATGGCCCATGAGATGAAGATATTGTTGCTGCTCACAATTTTGATTGTGGCGTGATTGAAAGCCTGAAGATTTCAGTGACGAACATTCGGTCTTCATATGCTCAATTGAGACATTCACAGGAGGAAAAATGTGGTCGGTATGAGAAGAATAGTGGGCATATTTTGGATGAAATGAACGGTCAGGACGATGGCGTTGGCGCTGATAATGTATGTTCTAGGCTTTTGTGGCTTTGAACCTCTTTTGTGTATTATGTGGACTCCTCCTCACTATTTTGTTTTTTAATAGGCTGGAGTGGAATCTTCTGGTGTCCATGGAACTAGGGACGATGGAGTTGGTCAGGTACAAGTACTTCTGCCATGTCTGTTCTGCCATGCGTCCCTCTTCTTGAACTTGCATTTGTTGCTTTCCATTTTATTGTATTTTTTGTGTGCTTCACGGTTGTAAAGTGTGTACTGCTTGTGCATAGTTGAAGTTTTTTCTTTTTTGGTTGTTACCATCTTATTTTCATTTTTGGTTTGTTCTATGCCCGTAGACTGGTGTTGCTGCTTGTGATGTGCACAAAGAGTCCTACGATGGCTCTGGAAAGGATGAGGTCTTGGCGGATGCATCGTCCCCTCCGGATGTTGTAGCTGATAAGGTATAGTTGTATTACTTGTTCTGTTGGAGGGTTGTAATCTAATTTTTTGTTGTTGTTATAAACTTGATGTATGTTGTTATGTTCACTCATATGCATTTTCATTTACATATGTTATCTGCAATAGTTTTACATGTGTGAGCTTCAGTCATTGACAGAAGTGAACTGTAGTTCTTTTCGCATGCGTGGTCCATAGTGTTTGACAGACGTAAGCTTCAGTATTTAACATAACTGAACTGCAGTGTTTGACAAAGTGAACTGCAGTTCTTTTTTACGTTTATGTGGGCTGCAGTTGTAGTTGTTTTGACACACGTGGACTGCAGTTGTTCTCTGTATGTTGTCAGCAGTCTTTTTGACATAAGTGTCATGTGTGTTGTTGTGTTAATTATACCCACACTCATTTTGTGTTATTGTGTGTTTTTAAACTTTCCACAACCTAGAGAAGAAAACATGGAAGTTCACGTTGATCTGAATCAGGGTGGTTGTGATGTTGATGGTGGTGGCAGTGTTGATACTTCTGCATCGGTTGCCGTCGGCTGTGCAGATCCCTCTGTAGCTCAAGAATCTCATGATGTTGTTTCACCTAATCGGCATGAAGATTCTGATTTTGGCATTGAAAGGCCGTTGGAGGATGTCATCCCTGCTGTTAGTGTTTGTTGCTTCCCCTGTTTTTCTGGCGGCCAAAGATGTTCCTGAAGTATCGAGAGTGGAGCCTCATGTAGCTAAAGTATCTAAGGACGTTGCGGTTGACCAAACTATTGTAAATCCAGAGAATGCTGATGTTGCTGCAGAAGGGCAGTCCAATGAGGTTGTGGTCGATTCGTCGCAACCTAGCCAAGAAAATGTTTTTGTCAGCTCTGAAGAACAACAACATGAAGACTCTGACGCTAAAGGCAAGAGTTTTGTTTTGGACAGTGAATTTGAAGTTTTTCTCATTCATTTTGTTTAATTACTATGGTATCTGCATTAGATGTTTAATGATAAGTGAAACTTGATCTTTTGTTTATGATTTTCAAAATAGCTAGCAGAATTTCCTTATCTTAATATTTGAACTTCATTCTTTGGATAAGTGAACTTCATCTTTTTATTACAGATGATGAACTTCCTGTTGTGACACCGTCGAGCATTGATCCAGCTCTTCTGAAAAGATACAATGAGTTGTAGGCTGCTTGAAATATTAGATGTTTAATGATAAGTGAAACTTGATCTTTTGTTTATGATTTTCAAAATAGCTAGCAGAATTTCCTTATCTTAATATTTGAACTTCATTCTTTGGATAAGTGAACTTCATCTTTTTATTACAGATGATGAACTTCCTGTTGTGACACCGTCGAGCATTGATCCAGCTCTTCTGAAAAGATACAATGAGTTGTAGGTTGCTGCTACGAGGGTTCGGAAGGACAAGAAGAAGAAGTATGGTTTTTTAGAAATTGTTTTGTTCATATGTATTTTCTAATTTTGGTATTTACCCCTTTTTATTTGTTGTTATTTTTTTAGTATCTTATGTTTCAGTTTTTCATGTAAAATTCAGGGACATTATTGCTTTTAAAACTGAGATGGCTAATATTACCATTTGCGAAGTTGGTTAATCCTTTTGGGATAAAAGGATGCTCACTACAAGCCTTGTAGATCTTGGGATTTCTTTGCTGATAGATAAGTTTAAGGGATCACCGACAATGGTTGCCCCGTACCATATTTGTGTAAGAATGCAGAAATTTTTGTTTTATTTTCCGATTTCATGCGACAACCTGTTTGCTTGAGCACTATTTGATTTTTGTTTCGTTTTGGCAGATAAATATTTGGAATGGTGGTACTGTAGGCAGGAGTGTTAAAATGATGTTCTCTTCAAAAGCCGAGGAGCATGTTGATAAAAAGGATATGGTGAGTAACGTTTTTATGTGTCTAAAACTATATTTTGTGTGTTTGTTTTTATAGTGTTCTGTTTCTTCTTCTTATAATAATTTTATTTATTTATTCGTGCTTCGAACAGGTCCTTTTTGCAACTTTTGATCCGCTAGAGATGAGGGATGGCGTTGGTCATTATTGTGTAGTTGCGTTAAATGTGAAAGAAAGGCGGTTTGAATTTCTTGACTCCCTCAGTAAACCTAGCAGCCCTGATGCGATCAGGGTTTTTAGGAGGATGGTTAAAAATATCAAGTGTGCATGGAAAGAAGGAAGCTCAAGTTCTGATGAGCCACTAAATCCTCCTACACTTGATGGATTTGTGTTGAAACATGTCATTGTCCTAATGCAGCCAAATGGGTGTGTTCTGTACAGCCCCTCTCCACCATACTGCTCAAGTTTTTTATTTCATTTTGTGAAACTGATGTTTTTTATTCTTTTTATTGCAGTCATGATTGTGGATTCTATATGTTTCAATTCTTGCAGACTTGGGATGGTGTTTGAGTTGCTCAGTTTGGGGTGGAGCACATTGGCTACATCATAAAGGCCATTCTCTATAGTTGGCTCACATCGAGAAAGTGTTGCCTTGATTTAACACCACTTTTAATTTTTGCAGATAAAGGTTGTTGTAGTGAACTTCTTCATCCTCCCTTTTATTTATTTTTTGTCAACTCCTTTCTTCTTCTTCTTATGGGTTTTTTTACTAGTTCGTTTAGTTAAGTTCGTGATTTAGAATGGATGTGTATATTTATTTGTTATGTTAGTGAGATGCATTTTATTTTTTGGGCAACTGAGCTGCATTGTTCTTTATAAGTGGGATGCATTGTCGTATACAAGTGGGCTGCATTGTTGTAGACAAGTGGACTGCATTGCTGTAGACAAGTGGACTGCATTATGTTCTTTAGTGAACTGCATTTTTTAAATTAATGAGATGTATTACATGTTTTTTGGTTTTGTATTTTGTGCTGAGTGTTTCCATGTTTTTTCTACACGTTTTTAGGTTTTGATGGGGGCCTTCATGAAGGTTGTACGTCACTATTTGACTCCCAGGGTTCTGAGGTGGTTATGGAGGATTGTGTCATTGAAATCTCTCTAGATAATTCTGGTTCTTGGCTGGAGATGGTTTGAGCACAGATGTGGCGTCTGGACCTGATGGTGGAAGTGTCTCTCGATCTAGCTCTCCACATGATGTATTTGATGTTGATGATGATGATTTTGTGTAACGCCCTCGATGCGGCTATATCTCCCACGTGTCGAAGCACGACTTAGAGGCATAACCGCATTGAAAGCAATGTCGCAAGTGAGGTAATCTTCACACAACCCATGCAATACATAAGGGAAAGAGATACATAGTTGGCGTACAATCGCCACTTCACACAATTAAATGAATAAAGCATTACATCAACCAGTTACAATCAAGGTCCGACTACGGAACCAAAATAAAAGAAGAACGCCAAATGCGACACGGTCCCCGATCGACCCCAACTGGGCTCCACTACTGATCAACTAGAACGAAACAACATAAAGGACAAGATCTTCATCGAGCTCCTCCTGAACTTGGTTGCGTCATCTGCACGGACTCATCGGCACCTGCAAGCTGGTTTTGGAAGTATCTGTGAGCCACGGGGACTCAGCAATCTCGCACCCTCGCCATCAAGACTATTTAAGCTTATGGTTAAGGTAAAGGTATGAGGTGGAGCTGCAGCAAGCGACTAGCATTTATGGTGGCTAACATACGCAAATGAGAGCGAGAAGAGAAGGCAAAGCACGGTCGAGAAACTATGATCAAGAAGTGATCCTAGAACAACCTATGTCAAGCATAACTCCAACACCGTGTTCACTTCCCGTACTCCACCGGAAAGAGACCATCACGGTTACACACGTGGTTGGTGCATTTTAATTAAGGTCAACTTCAGGTTTTCTACAACCGGACATTAAAAAATTCCCATCTACCCATAACCGCAGGCACGGCTTTCGAAAGTTGAAATCCCTGCAGGGGTGTCCCAACTTAGCCCATCACAAGCTCTCACGGTCAACAAAGGATATTCCTTCTAGCTGGAAGACCCGATCAGACTCGGAATCCCGGTTACAAGACATTTCGACAATGGTAAAAGAAGACCAGCAAAGCCACCCAGATGTGCCGACAAATCCCGATAGGAGCTGCACATATCTCGTTCTCAGGGCACACCGGATGAGCAAGACGTCGGGTAAGCCAGCCCAGAGTTGCCCCTGGTAGCCTCGAACATCGCTCAGTTGGACCAACACTCAGAGGAGCAATGACCCGGGGGGTTAAAATAAAGATGACCCTTGAGTTTGCAGAACCCAAGGGAAAGAAAAGGCTAGGTGGCGAATGGTAAAACCAATGTTGGGCCTTGCTGGAGGAGTTTTATTCAAGGCGAACTATCAAGGGGTTCCCATTATAACCCAACCGCGTAAGGAATGCAAAATCCGGGAACATAACACCGATATGGCGGAAACTAGGGCGGCAAGAGTGGAACAAAACACCAGGCATAAGGCCGAGCCTTCCACCCTTTACCAAGTATATAGATGCATTAATTAAATAAGACATATTATGATATCCCAACAAGTAAACATGTTCCAACAAGGAACAACATATCCATGTACCAACAAGGTACAAACTTCATCTTCACCTGCAACTAACAACGCTATAAGAGGGGCTGAGCAAAGCGGTAACATAGCCAATCAACGGTTTGCTAGGACAAGGTGGGTTAGAGGCTTGGTTCAACAATATGGGAGGCACGATAAGCAAGTGGTAGGCATCGTAGCATAGGCATAGCAAAAGAGCGAGCAACTAGCAAGCAAAGATAGAAGTGATTTTGAGGGTATGGTCATCTTGCCTGAATTCTCGCAAGGAAGAAGAACGAGTCCATGAAGAAGACAAACAGACGTAGATGAACGGAGCCTCACAACTCTGGAACGAAACTGAAGCTAACGCGAGAGGTAACCCGGAAAGAAGCAAACAACATAGTAAAACAACCATCACATAAACATGGCACGATGTGCAAACAAGTATGATGCATGTCCGGTTTAATTGAGGCATGGCATGGCAAAGTGCACAAACAATCCTACAAATTAAGTGGAGCTCAATATGCAATGGGTTGCATATTGACGAAACACCACATGACGTATTTAGTTCGATCTTGTTTATAACAAATTTAAATGTTGTTAAACATGGCAAGAGGTGAGTCAAAAGAAGACTACACATCTAGTCAAGGTTAAATGAGGCCGGAAGCAACGAACAACAAATCCGGAAACTCCTCACGTGCATATTTTAGGTTTGGTACTGTTCTTCCCTAAACATAATTTTTGAGTTATTAAACATGAAAAACAAGTGCACCATGTTAAACTAGCCATTTTTATACCCCGTTTACATATAAAGAATATTAAATTCCGAGTTACGGTTAATTAATTATGAAATAAATCATTTTAGCAAGTTATTTAAGTAAATTCAAACAAACAGCATTTTAAACATGTTAAACATGGATGAAAGTTGGATATTATTAAACTAGATGAAATTCTAAGAAAGTTTCATGTTAAGTTTGTTTTAATCCGATGCACGGTTCGTGAGATATTAAATGTATGGAGTTTAGGGGCTATCTGCAAAACTGGCACTCTCTGGGAAAATAGCTAAATCCGCTGGACAGGAAAAAATAGAAACGGGCCGAAACAAGTTGGCCCAACAGGAGGAAAAAAATAGAGGATGGGCGCTGCGGTGTGGCCTCACCCATGGGCCTTGGCCCGGCCGGTGCTGGTCTAGATTACTGGCACAGGACACGGGCTGCTGGGCTGGAGGGGATCAAGGCCTGCAGCGGTGTGGTCCACCCGGTGGATCTGGAGGTCAACAGGGCGCGGACCTGGGCCAATTCCCGATCGAAGCGAGGCGGCGGACCAGGCGCGGGGTCAAGAGGCGCTGCGAGGGTCAACGCGTGTGAGCAGAGGCATGGGACGAACGGGCGCCTCGTCCTCTCGTTCCTGGTGCAGGGACCGAACCGGAACTTGATGCGGACGGCGGCGGCGAAGAACTCACCGGATCCACCTGATCCGGGCGAGGCAGAGGCAGGGGAGGCCGGAAACAGGCAGGACGACAGCGGCGGCACCCCGATCCGGCGGCCATGGGAGGGCCCTGAACATGGTAGGAGAGAGAGAGAGATGTTAGAGGGAGGAGGAGAGGGAGACGGCCAGGGAAAAGAGCAGGGGAGGCCTGGACTGGTCGACCGCAGTCAACAGGGCGGCGGTGTGCTCGGGCGCACAAGCGACGAGGAGGAGGCAGGGAGCAGGGGCCTCGGACCGTGCGATCGCATCGGACAACTCCGGAAGCGAAGAGGGGAAGGAGGATGGACTAGGTGGGCTGTGTAGACTACGAGGGGAAGAAGAGAGAGAGAGAGAGGGCCCGGCATCTGTTTCCGGAGACTGAAAACGTCCGACGTTAGACCGACTATAATGTCGCTATAGTTATCCATTGGGCTATCAAACAAACTCCGAATGCGATGAAACTTGGCAGGCGGCCTACCTACAACATAACAACACCACATGCGCACTTTCAACCCATTCCGAGAACATTTTTCGTCCACTTATAAAATACTATTTCGGACATGCCGCGGGCGCGTGCAAGTGTGTCTTGACTCGGAACGGACAACAGAGAGAACTGGGGAGACCCGGACGGTTGCAAGTTTTAAAACATGATGATACAATGCACATGATGACATGACAAGATGCAACATGCAAGGAAAAGACATGGCAACAACAACGAATAACTC
The DNA here is from genome assembly GCF_002162155.2 of Triticum dicoccoides. Lineage (NCBI taxonomy): Eukaryota > Viridiplantae > Streptophyta > Magnoliopsida > Poales > Poaceae > Triticum > Triticum dicoccoides. The sequence goes on along the minus strand of NC_041382.1, from coordinate 312,716,579 downwards.
GAAGACACCTGGCACATCGGTCTCGTGGCGTTACAACACTCCACCATTACGAGAGGATCTCGTCCCGAGATCTAGAATGGCACCGGAGGGGCAAGGAAGACGAAGAGGTGAGGTGAAACTATGTTGCTTCTCTGACAAATGAGTGAAACCAAAGAACCTTGCGAGGTTGAACAAATTCGAGAAAAGAATACAACGAAGGTGAAAAAAGTCGAAAACACTCCGTTAGAAAAGAGGGACAGGGAACATTGTGAAAAAACCTTGAGGTTGAAGGGCAAGATATATATTGAAACCACTCCGGTTAAAACAAGATAGAGAAGGATTAAGAATGATATAATTTGGACAGCACTCCGACTATAAACGGAAGGAATTGAACATGAATTTGACAAGATGAGGGGATACTTGATGAAAACGACAATACACTGCCTCCGGAACTACTGAAAGAATGGCACAATGGGTAAGAACGATTTCAGGCGGCACTCCGGTTGAGAAGGGAGGCAAAAACTTGACAGGATGGGAAGAACTCGAAAAGAGGGCACGACACTCCGGTTAAAAGGATAAGGATGAAAAGAACACGATCCTGACAAAACAAGAAGATGGGTTGCAGAGATCAACATCACAATGCCTCCGGAACGCAGGGAAAACAAGATCTTGAGAGAGCACGGTTACAACAAATGCTAGAACGGAGTTGTTGGAAAACCAACAACGAAAAGAATAAGCTTGATATGGTCTTATGGAATACATCTCAAATTATGAGGTGACAACCTGCCACTCACGGGAAAAAAATTGGACTGATATGAACAAGGAGATGAGAAAATATTTCACCCGGAGGGTAAAAGAAGAACTTGGGTCACTTATGAGCACCATCGGTAGCAAAAATCCTTAGGGAAGGCTTTAGGTGAAACATGACACAAGATAGCTCCAACTAGTTGGTTGGTGGATTTAAAATACCTCATTCTTAATAACATGTGAATCATGAAACATGAACTCAAATTATCAAGAATGACATAATACCACCTCCAAAGATACGGTAGAAAGAAATTGCACTCCGGATTGGAAGATGAAGAAAACTTGAGCTCCTCTGAAAAGAACCCTGATGAACACTTCAATAAGGAATTATATCATTGGTGAACCATCTTGTAGAACCTTCATGAAGAACTCCGGTAGTAAAAGAATGATCAAGTGAGAGAGAAGACAAGTTGAAAACACCAGGTGAAGACTTGCAATGATTAGATGGATCTTCACGATGAAACAAATTGAGATAGCTTCGAACTCCGGAAAAGAAAAGATGAAACAATTGAAACCGAGAATTTGGTGAACCTCCGGAATAAGGAATTAAACAGTTGGATGAAGCAAGAATAAGAATTATGTTTTGCGTATCCTTCACCAATTTAAATTGATGACAAGCAACGGATTGCAAACAACTTATTCCCGTTGGAAGGATTAAGAGAGATATAGCGCAAACTTGAGAAGGTATTGAACGAACCACCGGAAGGGTTGAAACAACGAGTAAATTGATATGATAATGAAAGAATAGGAATCTTGCACGAACCACCGCAAGAATTGGAGATGAACGAAATAAAGGGATGAATCACCGGGTAAGAATTGACAAATGAACAAAGATACATGAGAGAATTCAGATCCATGAGAACGGAGGGATCACGAACTGATTAGAGATCACTTGAATGAAGCACCGGTAAGATTGGAGAATGATAACTGACAGCTGAGAATGAATAAACCCGAAATGATGGCCTTCGGATAAACAAACTGAAAAAACTCTTGAAATGCTCCGGATAGGTGAAAAGGATTCTGATAATCGAAAACAATAAGGAGAGGATGGCCTCGAACTAGAACCACGAATCTCTAAGAGAACGGATAAGATATGAAGGTAAAGCTCTTCTTCGGTCTTCAAATGTAGAGAATGACAATGAGAAACACCACCAAGAATTATCAAGATACTCCGAAATAAAGAAGAATGGAAAAGTTGAACCAACGATGAAAAGATTTTTAAAGATCTTGGAGAAAGGCATTTGACTGATGATAATTCATACTTACGTCGAACTTCAAAAGAATTTAGGATAGCTCCGGGAAAAATAGAAGAGTCAGGTAAGATCCTGGGAAAAGACCTGTGGGTTAGGGCCCACTCAAGAGAAAACACCGTTAGAATGATTAAAAGAGAGATTGCACCGGTTGAATTAAAAGACTTGAATGAGATAACAGCCTCGAGATATCTTGAGGACTCCAGAACCAATGAATAGCGAGAAATGGAATGACAAAAGAAGTGCACCGGCATGAGAAGACATTTAAAATGAGGAAAGGATGTGACCAACACAGAAAACTTTAATTGAATCCACCGGAGAAGAAAAAGAATGATGAATGATGAACTTGAATCTCCGTTAGAATCTTCATGAGAATCACCGGATAAGAATATTGACGGAAAACAATGGAGAGACTTCTCATGAATAAAAGGATACTTGATTAAGACATCTGAGTCCTTGAAGAAAAAGGGTGGGTGGGCGGGAAAACAAAGGCAACTTGGGGACGGATGAAAGAAACACCGTTGAGAAGAACTGATAATTGATCTTGCGAATGTTGAAGTGATCGGATCCACTTGAGGAGAGACACACCGGTTGACAAGAAATTGAAATGACAAACTCGAAGATCGAGATGGCTTAGTATTCACATAGAGGTATGAGAACACCGCTTAGGAAAAATATGGAATCAACACTTGACATTGAAGCAACTCGAATACCACAACTGAAAACAAAACAAAGGATTGGCTTGCAGAATAAGCTGGAACAAACATATGATAGAGATTTCGCTCGAAGTTTTCGTGGTGGGGCCTACACGGGCTCGATCGTACAACACCATCATGTACAAGGCAGTGTACATGACATATGAAGCGTCCCCGAGTCGGCATAGCCAAGGACTCTTTAAGACACAACGAGACCACTGTAAAACCGACCGTGAATAGGCGGACCACTAGACGTTGAACCCCAATTGCATATCATACATCTGTCGGAAAGATATCCTAAGAGCTACTTGAATTCCCACTTATAAACTCCTGAAAATTTTCCGGTTATGCAATCAGGTGTTGGGGATACATGGGAAGCATAATATCTCACCCAAAACTAGCAAATCCTACATCCAATTGTATCCATCCTTCAACACATAACCAAGAAACCTTCGGAAATCATTTACCTCAACCTTTGAAAAGCGTCTGTTATACGAGTTATGGCAATACTCCCGAACTCCCGCCCTAGTACTGGCTGGCGTCGAGGTTATCTCACCAACAACTGCATAAAAGAGATTTTCGATGTCGGCGAAACTAAACTCAGGTATTCCAGAACTGCAACGATAAAATTGTGACGACAACACCTCGGAGCTCAACTCCCAGGGACACTGCCACAACCCCTAAATGACAGGAGGCACCAAGAACAATGTTCTCGTCACAAAACCATCGGAACGATTCCAAGATACCGGCGTGATCCTAAATTTTTTTTAGTGAAATTTTAGAAGAGAACAGTCAAAACTCTACGTCAGGATGCCTTACCACAGCGATGAAGGGACTGGGGAGTAAAAAGAATTCCTAAACTCTCCGGTATATATTCCTAAATGGCTCAAAACATTTTTCTAGACACAACTCGGCCGCTAAAAACGATCAAGCAATGGGGCTCCTAAGGTCGGGGAAGGCTCTGATACCAACTTGTAACGCCCTTGATGCGGCTATATCTCCCACGTGTCGAAGCACGACTTAGAGGCATAACCGCATTGAAAGCAATGTCGCAAGTGAGGTAAACTTCACACAACCCATGTAATACATAAGGGAAAGAGATACATAGTTGGCTTACAATCGCCACTTCACACAATTACATGAATAAAGCATTACATCAACCAGTTACAATCAAGGTCCGACTACGGAACCAAAATAAAAGAAGAACCCTAAGTGCGACACGGTCCCCGATCGACCCCAACTGGGCTCCACTACTGATCAACTAGAACGAAACAACATAAAGGACAAGATCTTCATCGAGCTCCTCCCGAGCTTGGTTGCGTCATCTGCACGGACTCATCGGCACCTGCAAGCTGGTTTTGGAAGTATCTGTGAGCCACGGGGACTCAGCAATCTCACACCCTCGCGATCAAGACTATTTAAGCTTATGGTTAAGGTAAAGGTATGAGGTGGAGCTGCAGCAAGCGACTAGCATTTATGGTGGCTAACATACGCAAATGAGAGCGAGAAGAGAAGGCAAAGCACGGTCGAGAAACTATGATCAAGAAGTGATCCTAGAACAACTTACGTCAAGCATAACTCCAACACCGTGTTCACTTCCCGCACTCCGCCGGAAAGAGACCATCACGGTTACACACGCGGTTGGTGCATTTTAATTAAGGTCAACTTCAGGTTTTCTACAACCAAACATTAAAAAATTCCCATCTGCACATAACCGCGGGCACGAATTTCGAAAGTTCAAATCCCTGCAGGGATGTCCTAACTTAGCCCATCACAAGCTCTCATGGTCAACAAAGGATATTCCTTCTAGCGGGAAGACCCAATCAGACTCGGAATCCCGGTTACAAGACATTTCGACAATGGTAAAACAAGACCAACAAAGCCACCCAGATGTGCCGACAAATCCTGATAGGAGCTGCACATATCTCGTTCTCAGGGCACACCGGACGAGCAAGACGTTGAGTAAGCCAGCCCAGAGTTCCCCCTGGTAGCCTCGGACATCGCTCAGTTGGACCAACACTCAGAGGAGCACTAGCCCGGGGGGATTAAAATAAAGATGACCCTTGAGTCTCTAGAACCCAAGGGAAAGAAAAGGCTATGTGGCGAATGGTAAAACCAATGTTGGGCCTTGCTGGAGGAGTTTTATTCAAGGCGAACTATCAAGGGGTTCCCATTATAACCCAACCGCGTAAGGAATGCAAAATCCGGGAACATAACACCGATATGACGGAAACTAGGGCGGCAAGAGTGGAACAAAACACCAGGCATAAGGCCGAGCCTTCCACCCTTTACCAAGTATATAGATGCATTAATTAAATAAGACATATTGTGATATCCCAACAAGTAAACATGTTCCAACAAGGAACAACATATCCATGTACCAACAAGGTACAAACTTCATCTTCACCTGCAACTAACAACGCTATAAGAGGGGCTGAGCAAAGCGGTAACATAGCCAATCAATGGTTTGCTAGGACAAGGTGGGTTAGAGGCTTGGTTCAACAATATGGGAGGCACGATAAGCAAGTGGTAGGCATCATAGCATAGGCATAGCAAAAGAGCGAGCAACTAGCAAGCAAAGATAGAAGTGATTTCGAGGGCATGGTCATCTTGCCTGAATTCCCGCAAGGAAGAAGAACGAGTCCATGAAGAACACAAACAAACGTAGATGAACGGAGCCTCACAACTCTAGAACGAAACCGAAGCTAATGCGAGAGGTAACCCGGAAAGAAGCAAACAACATAGTAAAACAACCATCACATAAACATGGCATGATGCGCAAACAAGTATGATGCATGTCCTGTTTAATGAGGCATGGCATGGCAAAGCGCACAAACAATCCTACAAATTAAGTGGAGCTCAATATGCAACGGGTTGCATATTGATGAAACACCACATGACGTATTTAGTTCGATCTTTTTTATGTATCCAACAAATTTAAATGTTGTTAAACATGGCAAGAGGTGAGGCAAAAGAAGACTACACATCTAGTCAAGGTTAAATGAGGCCGGAAGCAACGAACAACAAATCCGGAAACTCCTCACGTGCATATTTTAGGTTTGGTACTGTTCTGCCCTAAACATAATTTTTGAGTTATCAAACATGAAAAACAAGTGCACCATGTTAAACTAGGCATTTTTCTACCCCATTTACATATAAAGATTATTAAATTCCGAGTTAAGGTTATTTAGTTATGAAATAAATCATTTTAGCAAGTTATCTAAGTAAATTTAAACAAACAACATTTTAAACATGTTAAACATGGATGAAAGTTGGATATTATTAAACTAGATGAAATTCTAAGAAAGTTTCATGTTAAGTTTGTTTTAAGCCGATGCACGGTTCGTGAGATACTAAATGTATGGAGTTTAGGGGCTATCTAGAAAACTGGCACTCTCTGGGAAAATAGCTAAATCCGCTGGACAGGAAAAAATAGAAACGGGCCAAAATAAGTTGGCCCAACAGGAGGAAAAAAATAGAGGATGGGCGCTGCGGTGTGGCCTCACCCATGGGCCTTGGCCCGGCCGGTGCTGGACTGGATTACAGGCGCAGGACGCGGGCTGCTGGGCTGGAGGCGATCGAGGCCTGCAGCGGTGTGGTCCACCCGGTGGAGCTGGGCCAATTCCCGATCGAAGCGAGGCGGCGGACCAGGCGCGGGGTCGAGAGGCGCTGCGAGGGTCAACGCGAGCGAGCAGAGGCACGAGATGAACGGGCGCCTCGTCCTCTCGTTCCTGAAGCAGGGACCAAACCGGAACTTGATGCGGACGGCGGCGGCGAAGAACTCGCCGGATCCACCTGACCCGGCCGATGCAGAGGCAGGGGAGGCCGGAAACGGGCAGGACGACGGCGGCGACACCCCGATCCGGCGGCCATGGGAGGGCCCTGAACATGGCAGGAGAGAGAGAGATGTTAGAGGGAGGAGGAGAGGGAGACAGCCAGGGAAAAGAGCAGGGGAGGCGTGGACTGGTCGACGGCAGTCAACAGGGTGGCGGCGTGCTCGGGCGCACAAGCGACGAGCAGGAGGCAGGGAGCAGGGGCCTCGGACCGTGCGATCGCATCGGACAACTCCGGAAGCGAAGAGGGGAAGGAGGATGGACTAGGTGGGCTGTGTAGACTGCGAGGGGGAGAAGAGAAAGAGAGAGGACCCGGCATCTGTTTCCGGAGACCGAAAACGTCCGACGTTAGACCGACTATAATGTCGCTATAGTTATCCGTTGGGCTATCAAACAAACTCTGAATGCGATGAAACTTGGCAGGCAGCCTACCTACAACATAACAACACCACATGCCAACTTTCAACCCATTCCGAGAAGATTTTTCTGCCACTTATAAATACTATTTCGGACATGCCGCGGGCGCGTGCAAGTGTGTCTGGACTCGGAATGGACAACAGATAGAACTGGGGAAACCCGGATGGATGCAAGTTTTAAAACACAATGATGCAATACACATGATGACATGACAAGATGCAACACGGAAGCAAAAGACATGGCAACAACAACGAATAACTCGAAGACACCTGGCACATCGGTATCGGGGCGTTTCATTTTGTTACGATGTGTCCACGCGTCACTAGGACTAGGAGTGCAGCAATTAATCATCCTCCTGTGGATGAGGTTGAAGTATTTTCGAAAAAGAGGGCAGGTGAGAGGGCTTTTAAGTTGAGATGCTCTATAGAGAAATTGAAGCCTCCGAGGTTCAAATATATTGATGAGGCGAGGAAAATAAAGGATCTTGTTCTCAGCAAAGATTTTGTAACCAAATACCACGAGTAAGTTTTATGTGTGTGCCCTTCATCCTTTTTGTGTGTTTTGTTTTTAATTTTAATTTTATTGATCCCATCTGTGTATGTTTACTGTAGGAACGCGTTATTTATGGTGAATAGTACTTTTGGTGATGTCGATATTTACACTGTTGACTATATCTATAATACATTTGGCAAATGAGCTTTAATGGATTCGTATCTCATGGATTTTGTCATCAAGTACTGGAAGCAAGACCCTGAATTGGGTTTAGTTTATCATTCCTATGAATGTGTGCTACTTTCACCTTTATTTATCACGGTAAACGTGTGCTGTCATTTTTTCCTATTGTACTGGTTTTTTCATGTCCATGCCTGCATGCATTGTTTATCCTTTTTTCATGTCCTTTTTTGTTCTTTTTTCTGTGCAGTACGTTCTTCAAATGGAAACTTTGTGACGAGAGAAGATGATTTAAACCTTGTGTTGCCAGTTGTTAATAGCCCGTTTGTTTTAGAAGATGCAGTTAAGCAGTTCAAGGTTTTTGTGAGCGGCGACGTAAACTTGTTGGATGCAAAACTGGTAAGTTCATTGTTTTCCATCATTTATTTTTCTGGTTTGTTGCATTTCTTTTTATAGTTATTTTTGGAACAGTGGTCCTGCTGCTATGTGTCGAAAGAACTTTTCATTTTCATTTTTTTATGTGAGCAGATTATGATGTCGCGCTCCAAGGATGGTCATTATTCCTTATACACGATGAACTAGCATCGCCAGACGTTTGTTATCCATGACACTAGGAAGTACACTGGCCATCCTGATGTCATGACAAAGTGGCGCAGGACTGACTACCACTCAGATTGCACTGAAGTGGTATGTCATTTTTTCTTGCCAAGTGCAAAGCTTTTTTGTGTTTCTTCACCTTCATTTTTTTATAAATTGCACATGCAATGTTAGCACACATAGAACCACACTTGTTTATGTAGTGCATTGTAACATATGCGTGACAGAACTACGTTTTCTCACACCCCCATAATCTATGTAAAAAGGGTAAAAGGAAATGACCTCGCGTGCATTTAAAAGTGGGACTGTTTAGATGTTGAGAACAACTTATGTATTTTTTGATTCGTCTGAATAGTAACTTGATCTGTGATGTGTGTTATTTTTACCTTGTGCTTCCTTTTTTGACAGATGAGGAGGATGACTCAGCTGCTTAAGGCGATTTATGGTGAAAAAATGTATAAATCGAAGAACCACCCTGACTGGGTTAAATTGGCAGAGAAGCCCTCTTACCCGGTCATGCCAGCGCAGGGAGCAAACGAGTGTGGAATCAATGTTCTGAGGTTGACGCAGTTGTATGACGACCAACGTCTAGTTGAGAGAATTATCAAATCCGACGTAACACCTTCTCTATTTTCTTCTTTTTCTTGTTACTTTTTTTTATTATTTTACTTTTTCACTTTTTGTTCTTTATGAAAACCTTTTTTTAATCACTGGTCTGCATTTTTTTAATTTTCTTTTCCAGCCTACTGTTGAAGATTGGAAGGCGGAGTACATGTTCCAGCTGCTGTTCAATCCTTTGAACATGTTGTGTTATGAAGATATGCCAGTTGAGCTACGAGATATGATTGCGGACCTTGGGCTTACTTCACTGTCGCAATGGCAGACGCAGTCGCGGACGCAGTAACAGTCATTTTGGCATTGTTTCTATTGGGTAAAAGCTTGTGTATGGACAAGAACTAGGAGTTCATGTTGTGTATTGTGTGCTGTCTAAGGTAGATAATGTATGAAAAAGACTTTTTTTCCATTGTCGTGTTTTCGTGTGCTTTTTGCAGCAGTGTACATGGACGAATTTGTATGTGTATGGGTATTTTATATAAATAACTCATACAGTATATATATGTGTATATTTTTATTTTGTTTACGACCATGTTCTATGTGAACTGGGCTTTGTCACGCTTATATGTATCGTATGTGTCCCATAAATTGCATCGCATGTGATGCCGAACTTCTTAGTCCAACAAAAAGCACTGCATTTGTCTATAAGTTTGTGCTGCACCTGTTTTTTTCTGCACTTGCCGCAGACCGTGTATTCATGTGTGTATCCCGAAACTGCATTGCTTTATGATACTGCAGTGCTTTTTGCCTAACCAAATGCACTGCTTTGCCTAAAAGATGCGTCCTACAGATCGTTTTTTAATTGTTTGTATGGTAAGGTACGGGGGTTGCCCCCCCCCATTTTTTAGTTGTCTATAGATTTGTATTGCTCCTGTATTTCGTGTACTTAACGCACTGCGTGCGTTAGCACGAGGCCGGGCCGGGGGGTGGGAGGGGGGTCGTGCCCCCCTTCCCACCCCCCTGCGAGGCCGAGCCTGGAACGAGCCAGAGCAGGAGGCGACGCGGCGTGCCATGGCGGCGCATGCATAGGCGAGTCCATCACACCCCATCGCCTCCCTATCTATCTTAGGGGTGTGGCACTGGGTTGCGTGCGCCATATTGTTGGAAAAATAGAATGTCCACACTGCGTCCGTCAACCAAGCGCAATGCGTGCGTTAGCGCGAGGGCGAGCAGGGGGGTGGGAGTGGGGGTCGTGACCCCCCTCCCCACCCCCATGCAAGGCCGATCCTGGAATGAGCCGGAGCAGGCGACGACGCGTTGTGACATGGCGCCGCATGCGTAGGCGAGTCCGTCACACACCGTCGCCTCCCTGTCTATCTTAGAATCTTAGGGGTGCGACCTTGGGGTTGCGTGCATCCTATTGTTGGAAAAAACAGAATGTCCGCAGTGCGCCTGTCAACCAAGCGCATTGCATGCGTTGGCGCGAGGCCGAGAAGGGGGTGGGAGGGGGGGTCGTGACCCCCCACCCCACCCCCCTGCGAGGCCGAGCCCTGAACGAGCCGGAGTAGGCGGCGACGTGGCGTGTCGCGGCGCCGCATGCATAGGCAAGTTCGTCACACCCCGTCACCTGCCAGTCTATCTTAGGGGTGTGGCTCTGGGGTTGCGTGTGTCCTATTGTTGGAAAAACAGAATGTCCACACTACGCCTGTCAACCAAGTGCACTACGTGTGTTAGCGCAAGGCCGAGCAGGGGGTGGGAGGGGGGTCGTGACCCCCCTCCCCACCCGCCTACGAGGCCGAGCCTAGAATGAGCCGGAGTAGGCGGCGATGCGGCGTGTCGCGGCTCCGCATGCGTAGGGGAATCCGTCACACCTTATCGCCTCCCTATCTATCTTAGGGGTGTGGCTCTAGGGTTGCGTGCGTCCTTTTGTTCAAAAAACAGCATGTCCACACTGCACCTGTCAACCAAGCGCAATACGTGCGTTAGCGTGAGGCAGAGCAGGGGTGGGAGGGGGTCGTGACACCCCTCCCCACCCTCCTGCGAGGCCGAGCCTGGAACGAGCCGGAGAAGGCGGCGACGCGGCATGCCGTAGCACCGCATGCGTAGGTGAGTTCTTCACACCCCGTCGCCTCCCTGGCTGGGGCCTAGTTGCAGCTGGGTGGTCAATTTTTTTCTTATCTGAAGCATTTTTTTTCTTTTGGAGTATGTATATTTTGTGGTAGTACAAATGGTGTGATTTGTACTGCTTGCACCAACGTTGAGTACCGCACTGTGCGTACCAAGTCTGTGTGCTGTGCACTGCACGAAAGTTGCTACAGCCCCTCTCGTTCTGCATTTATGCATGTACAACACTTCATGTATACACTTTGTGAACTGCCTTATATTTGTTATGTGAACTGTGTTCATGCTTGTTTATAATGTTCTGCGGATTATATTTTTTATAAATATTAATATTAATGTTATTTTTCTAAAATTACTATTTGCAGACTACATGTGTACAAATGTGTAATGCTTATTTTTACCATTGTGAACTGCATTAATCTTTCTTTTTTAGGTATGAGTTGTAGTCAGATTACTTAATTTTTTTGTTTAACATTGTTTTTGAAAATGTTTTGTATGTGAATAGTATGTTTTGGTATCACAGATTAAATTTTTCAAAGTTTTCCGGATACTTGTTATAACACAAACTAATTTCAGTGAAAGCAATTGATCACAAGCAAACTGACGATACATAAGCAAACAACAGAAAGAAAATTTGATGATAATTCTAAAATGACATTGTTTTTACAAAAGAAATGTTCGATATGAAGCATAAGACATAATCAAAAGCTTGCATACATGAAACAAAGAACAACACAATGACTAAACTAAAGTGAAACTAAACATAGCCCTGATTATTTCTAGTTGCTGTATTGGATTACAGCCTTGTTCTTCTTCTTCTTTGCTTCTTTGTATATTTTAGCCTTGTCCGGTCCCATTATGACATCGTAGATGATTCTCCGTGACTCATATGCTGCGAATGCATCTATTGCTGCATACTTGATAATCTTTTCTGGCAGCGGGCAAAATCCCCATAGAGTATGGTCCTCCTTGCAGTTAATTTTTTTCTTCATTTCATGGTAGTGAATGTCTATCATCCTGCCGGCAATATCAGCCAAAGAGTCAAACTTCTTTTTATTGTATGAGTCTCTCCATTCCACCTGAATATCAATGTAGTTGTTGGAGTTGATCTCCAAACCAGATAGCTTCAGCTTGCTTTTGTCTCTGTCAATGGTAATCTGATGAAGGTGTACTCACCCATTCATGAGGAACTTGTCTAGTTCCATTGGCTAGGAAGGTGTTGGTATAGAGTGAATATAGTTTATTTTCTTAGAACTACCAATGTTTTTTGTTTTTTTTCTGAAACTGAACTGCAATATGAATATCTGAATCTATTGCAGTGATTAGTTGCTAATACTTTGTTCAGCATAAATAGTAAATCTGATAATATATTGCATAAACAATGCATGTTTTGTGCATGCTTGTATTCTTGAACTTAATTTCATACATGTTTCGTATAGTAATGTTGCAGTTTTGTATTGTTCAGTCAAATAGTTTGTACTTGGTAAAACAAAATAAAACTGTGTGTATTGCTAGATCATATAATTCAAGAATTGAACACATGAGTGACATACATGGAGCCAGATGAAAACTGTCAATGAATTCATATGCCATGCTTTTCAAAAATGAGAACAAAAGTTTAAATATTGGCAATTGAAGTGAAGAAAATTTGAAATCAATATTGACAAGCAATAGTACAGATTGATAGTTATTCTGACCTGTATTTAGCTGGAGCACTGTTGCCTGCTGTGGCTTCACATAGTTCGTGTACTCGACATCAACGCCGACTAGTTTGACGGGCATTCCGTCGAGCTTCCTCCTGAGTGTGGACAGCATCTTGTCCATGTCTTCACCCATGCTTGTGCAACCGACGTGGAGCTTGTGGTTGCCGTGGAGGTTGACGTCATGGAGCTCCCTGGTGTACGTGCGGCGCTGCTTCTATAGAGGTGCATCTGCCATGACTCTCCTCTGCCCTCTCATGTTTTTTCGGAGAGAGAGGTTAGTGAAAGGAAGTGTGGAGAAGAAGATGCAATGGGGTTTTTGGGGGGACGAAGCAATTGTGTTTTCTCCTCTGCTCTCCTCTGCTCTCCTTGACATGACGTGGGAGAGGTGGTGCAGGGTGGTAGCGTGGTGGGGATCTGTTTTTAGTTATGTAGCAACTTCAGATAGGTTCTGCTATGAGGAGGCTTTGTTAGTGCATTGGAAATCCGGAACGTCGTCGCCTCTTTTTTCGTGACTAGTTCAAGGTATTGACGCAACTGTCAGAAAATGTGATGATTGTGTTTTCGGTGAATTTTCCAAGTAAGTGCACTTCTTTGCTATCAAAACAAAACTGCGTATATCCACATAGTGTACTGCATTGAAGTGAAATTTATTGTTCGTACACTGAATTATATACGATTAGGATTCACACAGATGTACGCACATTTTCTTTTTTGATTGAGCTCTTTCTTTTTTCTCTTTTTTGATGGTAATGCAGCTTTTGTGTGGATGGAGGGTAGTGTGGGTAGGGGTGTCGGACTGCTTTGCTTAAGTAACAGGGTTGCATTCTTCATTTTAGCCATACTGCATTATAGTTTGAAGAGAACTGCATTTCAGAAAAAAAAAATACTTCGTGCTTCCCATGGAGAACTGCATTGTTGTACGTCGCGGACTGCATTTGTACGTTGACTTCGGGCTTCCTGTGTTTTATGTATTACTAGCGAACTATAGTTTCTGGCAGTGCCCACACAGATTTTTTTGTTGTTATTCATTTAAAAAATGTTTCTCATTTTTCTTTGATGTTTTATTTTTGAACTTATTGTTTTTTCTTAGTGGGCCTTGTTGGGCCTATGTTCGGGTTGTGAAGACGCATTGGGCCCAAGTCGGCCTATGAGCATAGTTGGTTCTCGGTGCATTGTGTGCGACCTAATGTTTAGTCCCACCACGCCCGCGGAAGGCGTGCCTGACTTGTTTATAAGCGCTGGCGAGGCAGACGTGTCAAACTCCTTTGGTTACTTAGTTGGGTGCTTATACACGACTCTCGCTGCTCTATGCTCTCTGACCTGTGGGCCCATGTGTGCCCGGCTCCATGCATCGTGGCTCAGAGCGACTCGCCTGCTGTGGGTGTAGGTCTACTACGAGACTGGCTAGGGCCGGCTACACCTATGGTGGTCAATTTTTTTTCTTTGTATTTTTCTCTCTTAAGTATTTTTTTCCATTGTAGGGGCGTGCACTGCTCAGTAAATCATCTGTGCACGGCATTGATCAGGGTTCTGTACTGCATGTGCACGCATTCCGTACTACACATGTTCACGCTACATTTTTTGTGAACTTCATGGGTAGCATTTTTCTTTATTGTTTTTCCTTTTACGTATCATTTTTTTCTAGTGTACGGTGTGCACTGCTTTGGTGCCTCTATGTGCACTGCATTTTTCATAGTCATGTGCTGCAGGTGTACACATTTTGCACTGCGTGCATCCTTCTTTGTGCTGAAGTTATGATTGTTTATGCCAACGTTGCGGACTTCATGACTTACATTTGAGGACTACATCAAGTGCACTAATTCTGCTTTGTGCACTGCGCGAAAGTGCTTCCCTCTGTGCTTCATTTTGAGCATGTACTGCACTTCATGCACACATATAGTGAACTTCCTGGTAAGACTTTGGAGAACTGCACACATAAAATGGTCTGTGGATTATAATTTTTTAGAGAATTATTATTTAATGATCTGTGGTTATTTCATGGGAATTGCTGCAGTCAAAGTACACCTTCTTTTTTGGTTCCTTTTTCTTTGGTAACATATGCCTTTATTGATTATGCTTCATTCTTGGTAACATAATTTTCATTAACTCCCCTTTAATTTTCAGTTTTGACCTTTTTGCATTCCTCTTATATAAATGTAGGCGATCTTCTACCCTTCCTTTGCAGTCCATTTCTCCTCTAGCCGCAACTTCTCTCATTTCTCCATCCTCTCTTTATTTTTTCCCTTTCTAGGTTTTTGTTCCGATGGCTCCAGGCCCCTGCGCGAATCTCTCCTGCTGCGACCATGGTTGTGGTGTGCTGACGCACTACGATTGCTCAGCTTGCTCGCAGGCCCGTCGTGCTCGTCATGGGGGGAAGGTATTGTGCCGAGCTGGGCGAGCGGAGCAGCTTGCATATGGCACGGTATTCATGGAAGGATGGGATATGGGCCACATCAACGTTTCTGCGTTCTATTCCGCCCTGCTTCGCTGTGGCCTTGGCCGCACAAGTCCTTTTGTCCATCAACTTATGCCAATAGATGTGGGGACTCACTACAAGATGGTCTTTTTTGCTTGATCTGATTTTCTATTTTTTTGTATAATTCCATACTAGTTTGAACTTCTAGTTTTTTAGGAACGCACTTATTTTGTTTTATTGAAGTGTACTGCACTTTGTAATTATATCTTGTTTTTATTTTTTTGCTTGTGTGCATGGCGCTCGTGTTTTATTTTTGCATGGTTACAGTATGTGAACTGCTTAGATACTAGAGGAGCAGTAATAGTTTCTACAATTTTCCCCGCTTGTACGGTGTGTACTACATGCAGGTAGTCTCAAGAACTTCATAATAGTTATAAGCGTACTGCTTGTTTGCAAGTTTCATACTGCACATTAGATTGCATTCAATCTATACTGCTTTTTGGACTGTTGTACACTTCATCTAGCTCGTGTCTATACTGTGTGTAGGTTTTTACTGGTCTATGCAAAGTATGAGAATTGTACTGCTAGTATCATCGCCAAACAGCTTTAATTTTTTTTGCTGAAAATTCACCAATGAGCTGTTAGGTATCTCCGGCTCAAGAAGAACGGAATTCTCCAAGTTGTTCTTGGTAATGGACACCTTAAACCAGCCAAGTACCGTGTAGGCGTTGACGGGCGGCTGTGTCTGCAGAAAGGGTGGAAGGAATTTTTCATTGATAGTGGCCTGAAGTCTGAGCAAGTTGTTGTCCTAAACTTCTTTGAACTTGAGGATCGTACGGTTAGAATCACGTTTGACGTGATTGGTTAAGGTTATGAGGTTGATTTCTAATAAGTACTTTTGCATGTCGAACGCTTCATCTTTTTGATGTCTTTTGTAATAAGCACTTTTGTGATCTGAACAGCTTCAATTATTATTCGGAACTTCGTGCTAATTGCCTTTTTACATGGTTTTTGGATCAAAATGTGTCAATTTTTTACTCTAGATTGTTATATATATGGTATACTCTATACACCATTTCTCTTTACATGGTTTAGTTGAATAACTCATAGTCAGCGGGAAATTTGTGTTTACACAAAATTTAAACTGATACATAACCAAACAAATAAGCAAACTGCTATGCATATGATTAATTTATTAAAGTTCATCTATTTGGTCGTTAACCTGCTACTTCTCTGCGGTGACTCGAGCGTGTCTAATGTCGCACTTTCTTTTGTTTTCCATGGTGGTGTTGCTGGTTCTTGTCTCTGCACCGTTGTGTTTGTCGCCTCTCGCGTGCTGGTTGATGGCTGCTTTTGTTTTTCAGCGCTGTGAACTGCATCCTTCTTTGCTGCCCGCATCCTGGTTGATGGCTCCTTTAATTTTCCAGTGTTGTGAACCACATCCTTCTTTGCTCCCCGCGTGCTGGATGATTGCAGCTTTTGTTTTTCAGTGTTGTGACCTGCATCCTTCTTTGCTCCCCGCGTGCTGGTTGATAGTGGCTTTCGTTTTCCAGTGCTGTGAACTGCATCCTTTCGTGCTCCTACCTTGTTTTTTGAAAGTGGTGTCATTCTCTGTTGTTTTTGTATAGCAGCATTCCCTTGTGGCGGTCTTGTTGGCATTGTTTCTTCATGTTCTTCGTCCTCTTCCTCATCTTCATCATCTATTTCTACATAAGACACTGCTTCTTCAGTTTCTTCATGTTCTTCGTCCTCTTCACTCTCTTCTTCTTCCTCCTCTTCTTCATTTGCTTCTTCATAAGCCATTTCTTCTTCAGTTGTGTCACCATCTTCCTCTTTGATTTCATCTTCTTCTTCTTCCTCATTTTCTGATCTTATTCTTTTGGGGTAGGTTCTTGAATTGTGTCTCTTCCTCTTTTTGTAGATGCCACAACGTCTCAGTTTCGTCCATTTCTTAGTGTTGTGACTGGAATTTCTGTTTGGTTGTGCATCGCCATGTCCTCGTTTTTCTTGTTCATGTCTTTTTTGTACATGTCCTGGAATTGTGGCCGCTGATTTCATTACATGTCTTGCACCTTCTTATTCCCACTGGGTGACCATCACTGTCCAGCTCAGGCTGTGGCTTAATGTTTTTGTCATCATTTTCTCCTTGCATGCAACCTTTTTCTGGGTTGCGTCGCCCCCTTTCTTCCTTCCTCTTGTGTTTGAAACAGGAGGTGGAAGAATTGTTTCTTTTTTGATAGCACCAGTTCTGTTGTGTTCAGAATTTTCTACTTGCTCGGCATTATTGTCATGCTGGGATTTCTCTGCTTTCTTTAGTTTTGCTGCTTCTTCTTGTTCTTCGTTGAGAACATCAACTTCCTCGATCAGGGCCCTCATACCGGACAAAGCTCTGTGGCACCCAGCGTCGGACCTTGTCGCTCTGTTTGCAAGGTCCATTGTTGTTTTTTTGTCAGCAATTTTCTACGGCAAAAAAGTAAGGTTCCATCTGGTGCTGTTTGTTCGTAGTCTCTTCTGTCAAACATTGCATTTGATCTTGCATTACGGGTGTATCTTTTCATGATGTACACCTCAGGAATCTTGAGTACTCTCAAATGAGAAAGCATGCATAACACATGGACGCAAAAGAGCCTTGCAGACAAACACATGATTTCCTTTGTTTTGTAAGTGAACTGCATGAAATTAATAAACACATAGTTTTTTCATTATTTGTTCATTTTTAAAGAAGTGAACTTCATCTGTTTTTGTGAATTACTCATGCATGTGGACTTTTAAAGTTCAGTAAGTGAGCTTTCCTGCGTGACTATCAGAAACTAGAAATTCTTTGCTAGGAGTCTCACCTTTGTGTGTCCAGAGTTTGCACTCACATTCGTAGACACATTTCTTTTCATCGGTGACCACTTGGAAATTATGCCTTGCACAGTCAAATGCATCCTGTTGTAGTGGTGTACGAGATACTTTGTTAGGTTCTCAGGGCACCGTTCTGCTCTGAATGCAGTGCTACGGTAGAGTGTTTCTTTGAAATCTGCAAACACTGCCCTTGTATACACTTTTGATAGCTGAACTTCGAACCCAAACGGGGTTGTTGTCTTCACCTCTGACTGCATGATCAGAGATGCTCTGTTACGAACCAGAGAAATGCAAAAAATGTTTGTTTTTGTAGTTATATGTTAGCATTTTTTGATTGACATTTTGTTTACCTCATTTGCTACTGTCTCTGCGTGCTCGATGGCATTCCTGGTCTGAATGCACTTGTCCACCTGCTGAGCAAACAGATGGAGATCATGCTTCTCTTTGACAAAAATTTCTTCAGTATGCGGTTCATGCTCTCGCTTCCCTATGTGGAAGTCATCCGAGCACAGAAAATTTCCTTGTAGTAAGCCGAGATCCACTCGTGCCTGTCATCCCACAGCGAATTCATCACTTCATCGTCTTGCAAGTTGTATCTCTAAATGAGGTCCTTCCATGCTCGTTCAAATTCTGATGGCATTAGTGGGTGGTTCAGCACTGCATTGAGGTCATCCTTGAGTTTCTCGTGCGCCTTATACAGCAAGGCGAGGTGGTCTTTGTACTTCTTCATGATATGCCACCGACACAACTTATGCAGAGTATGTGGGAGGATAGTTTTAATGTTGCCTTCATCAAAGAACACTGGTCTGAGAAGCCACAAATAGTGTTTTTTATTAAGTTGTTTATGTGTGTGTAAGATAGATGGAAGAAATATAAGTGCACCAAACAAATGTAAGTATGCACGTGTTTTTTTTGTACCTGTGAGCATGCAGATTCGCGGTTTGTCGTCCATACACCTCAGAAATGTTTTGAAAACCCACTCGAATGATGGTATAGTTTCATCTCGCACGAGGGCAACAACAAATATGGTGCTCTGTAGCTGATGGTTCACTCCCACGAAAACTCCCAGTGGCATGTGGAATTTTTTAGTTTGATATGCCGTGTCGAATGTAACGCAGTCTCCAAAATCTTCATATGATCCTTTACAACTTGCGTTGGCCCAAAAGACGTTTCTTACACATTTATCTGCATCAACGTCTTAATCATAGAAGAACTCTGGGTTTATCTTCTTCATCTTCTCGAAGAAATCCAGAAGTTTCTTGACATCATCTTCGGACTCTTCTCTGGCAAACTGCTGTTTCCTGCATTTTCAAACACAATGCAAACTCATCTCATTAAACAGGGAATAATTACCGACAGAATGCTCAAGTGATATGCTCTGTGACATGCTTACTTGTATACCCAGTCGCAGCTAGTATGTTCCCTGTACTACAGACCACCGGACATACGCGACAGCGTTGACATCATCTGAGCATGTGCGTGGTTGTCCAATTGCATGTCTTTCACTAATTGGTCTATCAAAGGATTGTCTTTTTTGCGCGATCGCATGTGCAAAAGCATCCCGGGGCTTTCCAGCATCTTGTGATTGTGGTTGAGTTCTACCATTTCTATCACAAATTTGCCATCCTTCCTTTTTTGACTCTAATATTTGCCTTACGGCCAATCCTTTTTGATGTCTTCTGACGTTTCTGGTGATAATCTGACATGCTCTGCTTGTGCGTCCCTTCTCTTCAGCAGACAATGTAGGCATTTGTCATGTGTTTTGACATCTTGCGTATGCCAAACCCTCCATATCTTGCATAATTGTTGTAAAAGTCCCATGCCTTTTCGTATGTGGTGAACTTCATTCCAGCGGCAGGTATGAGGTTCAGCGGCATGTTTTTATCCTGCATTTAAGTGCAATGCTCTATGAGATAATTTTTTCTGTTCTGTTTTTAAATACGAGGAGTGCATACGAGTTTAATAAAGCATTGCAATGTTCCTAAGTTTTCAGAAGAATCGACTGTATTAGATGTTAGGTCAAACATCACAAGAAATATCAGTGTGCATTGCAATGTTATCTGAATGGACTGGAAATATTATTATTTTTTCAGGACATAAACTTACATGTGTGTAGAGTCGCACACCCGATCGTGTTTGCAGCTCGCCTGGTTGTATTGGACATGGCGGAGTTATAGCAGATCTGTGTAGTTGAGGATCTCGCGGCGGCAATAGTGAGGAGGATCTGTGTAGTTGAGGTGGATGCTAAGCTCTATTTTGGGGTGCAGCAGGTGGACGTTGAGCTCTATTTTGGGGTGCAGCAGGTGGACGTGGTGGTAATCCAGTGTTGTGACGATGTCTCAGTGGATTGGTTTGAAAATTTTGGAGTGGCGGCACATCATCATAGTCATAATCATCATCTGCTGCAACATCATGTTCAATTGCATCATCATTGTCTGTTCGAACATGCTGTCCAAATGTAGTGAACTCGTGCTTATAGTCTGGGTTGAGAACTGTTATTGGCTCATCTTCATCGTCATCATCTTCATCATCCTATTGGTGAGTGCCCTCCCACACGAATGTGACATAATCGTCATCTTCGACTACCTCTTCTTCCAAGAAAAATCCTCTCCCGGAGAGTACTGCACCCTATTTGTTGTCGTGAAGAATCCTCGAGGAATCTCAAGGGTAACCCAGCCAGTATCTCTTTCAGAAGAATCTTTACTCTTCTGAAAGTTGTTTTTCTCAGCATTGTCAATTATGCGTGGCATTTTGTATCCGTTGAACGTCATTTCCTGCACAAAATGACCGAGCTGCATTGTCAGGTTAAATGAACTAAATCATGCGAACTGCAATGTGTTTGAAAGGGTACTGCAAAGTATTGCACGCTGACTGCATCACCCCGCAAGGTGAACTGAAGCAACCACGCTGCATCATTATCCATAATGAACCTATACAAGCGTACTGCATAACCGAGCAAGTGCACTACATTTTTTGCCACGACGAACTGAAGCAACCACACTGCATCATTTTTGAAGGCTCACTGGACTGCGTGTACTGCTTTGTCTGGAATAAGTAAACTAAGATAGTTGAGGGAGTGTACTGCTTACCTCGTGTTGCAGTGCTTTCTTGCGTTTGCATGAAGAAGTTCCCCTCTCGTCCGTTTGCAGAACTTTTGCGTTCACCCGTGCAGTCCACTTGCCCTTCAGAAGTTCATGAGCGGTCTGGACGTTGCTTAAGGTGAGTGGTGACAGAGGATTTGCTCTGAAGGTCGTTGCAGACCTATTTCCAAGAAGCTGTCATGGATGAAGGAACCTTGCGCACAGTCCTCCTTGCTCGAATTGGTTTGATGTCGAGCCAGCACCAATCCACATCTGATGAAGTATAGCTAATTGAAGGCCCGGAGGAGTTCCGCGGTGATGCTACTGAGCTGCTGCTGCGGAAGAAGGACGATGTACTAGCGTGGGAGGTGTTGCTCGGGTGCTGCCGCGGAAGAAAGCCGAGAGGCGACGAGCCGTGTCGCTGCTTGGGCGCTGCCGCGGAAGAAGGTCGGGATTAGAGGGGCGGCGTCGTTGCCGGCCGCCACCACGGAAGAAGGCCGGAAGGGGAGGGGCGGTGGCGCTCCCAGGCCTCCACTGCGGGAGAGAGCGGGCAGGGGAGGGGCGACATCGCTCCTAGGCTGCCACCGCGGAAGAAGGCCGGAAGTTGAAGGGCGACAACGCTCACAGGCCGCTGCCGTGGAAGAAGGGGGGAGGGGAGGGGCGACGGCGCTCCCAGACCGTTGCCGCGGAAGAAGGCAGGGAGGGGAGGGGCGGTGGCGCTCCCGGATTGCTGCCGCGGAAGAAGGCTGGGAAGAGAGGGGCGGCGGCTCTCTGGTGGCGGATGTGGAGAATAAGTCTGGTGTTGTTAGAATGAGGTCTTAAGGGGTGTTGTTAGAATAGACCCACCCTATATATATGATGTTCTGTATGTAATCCCAACACACAACACACATGTCTTATTAGCAGCAATCGTCTGTGTTATTATCGGTATTCGCACACATTTCTGATTACAGACCTGTTTGCCGCGTATCACACACATCTGGTTATATTGAACCGTTTCTATTATCTTGGCTCAATGCAAATAGTTCATCCGAGTGAACTATTTGCCCTCTATCACACACACCTTGATCTGGGTGACCGTTTCTTTTGTTCCGCCTAATCACAAATAGTTCATTCGAGTGAACTGTATGTTGTATATCGCACACACCTTCATCTGGTTGCCTGTTTCTGTTCTTCCGCCTCATCGCAAATAGTTCATTGAAATGAACCGTATGCCCTGCATCACACACGCAACTTAAATCTGAACCATGATTGATGCATCCGTCATCGCAAACATTTTGCATCTTTTTGACGGTTCTTTACATCACTATTTGCGATTATTGCATCGCAGACAGTTTTGTCGAAGGGTCTCTGATCGTAGTGTCGCGTTAGCAGCATCCTGAAGAAGTGGAAGTACGTCTCTGTTGGAGCGGTGTGGAGGCACAATGATCCCCAAGAAGCCACTAGGGCCACCGTATTCTCCTCATGCCCTCACACAATGCGAGATGTCGTGATTCCACTAGTGGTGCCCTTGAAGGCGGCAACCGAACCTTTACAAAAAAGGTTGGTGCAATCTCCACAACTTGATTGAAGGCTCCCAATGATACCACAGAGCTTCACCACAATGGAATGTGGCTCTGTGAAACAGCGGTACTACCGCTTGTACTATCAGTGGTACTGCCCTCCGACCCAACGGTACTACCGCTGGCCCTCCCTAATGCCACTTCTGTGATTAGAAGTAAACTCCAAGGATGAGGGAAGCAGCCGGGGTGCAAAAAGATGAGTATGTGTTGGTTCTACCCTAGCCTTTCCAATACAGACCCCCTCTTGATAGTACGGTGTCTCCTACAACTCAAGTCCTCCCAAACCGAAACGAAAGAGAACAACACCATCTTCACCTTAAGCTCCAAGGGGAATGAATCGTCTCGTGCCAATAAATGAATATCTGAAATGCTTAACACACACGATTAGTCTGCAAATGCATTGTCATCAATAACCAAAACCACTTAGAGAGAGACATACCCTAACAATCTCCCCCTTTTTGGTGGATTGATGACAACACGACATTTGCATAGAGATATAACAAGATAATAAGAAAACCCTAGAGACTACAAAACATAGTCGGGCTCCCCCTAGATGTGTACACTTAATTAGGATTGCCTTTGGAATGCAAAGTACGCACATTAGGATCAACACTCCCCCTTTATTTTATAGACTGACAACACTTGCATCTACAATAAGAGAAATATGAGCTAGGATGCAAGGAGTAGTAAGTGAGCAAAATAGAATCATAAGTTAAGCATGCAACTCACATACTACCAAATTACTAGACGCGCATTAGACAATAAAGAGATAGAATAGCATATGTCTCACACCATATGACAGGGTAACCAGGTCTCACAAGCACAAACCAAACCAAAGCAAACGACTGACACAAGAGTTTGCGAGAGAGAAAGACAAGGCAAATAAGACAAACTCGTAACTCAGCAAATCCCTAACCTCTCTCCCACTTTGGCATCGAGACACCAAAAGGGCAAAGAGTGCAACTATGGTCACAGGTGATAGCAATGCCGAGAAACCCCATGATCACAGCCCCGCGTGGTCATCCGCACCTCCGTCATCGGCAGTAGCAACAGGCTAATCGGTGCCTGAATCCGTCCATGGGCAATGCTGAGACCCACTCCTCCTCGTTAGTGATCTTGTGCTCTGACCCACTAGCAACCTCTGCACCCAGTTGGCACATAAGGACCTTGTGACGGCTGCGTGACTTCTTCTCAGACACATGTGCCATATACTGCCCGTGAGACTCCATGCAGAAAAGCTTCTTCATCTTGCGCTTGAGTTTCTTAGCCCCCGGAGGCTCCACAGCAGAGGGCTCATAGTCCTCGTCATCATCAGCCTCAGCCTCATCAGCTCCAGAAGGAATCTCAGTCTCCAGAATAGGTGTTCCCAGTGCTCCTTCTGTCTTAGGTTTTTAATCTCGTGAGAGACCAAGTCACCGGTCTCCGGCAAGACACCAAGATAAGTGTGAGTCCATGCCTTCTCAATGAGAAACATCAGGTAGGGGGCATAGATGGGGCACTTGCGCTTAGTAATGGTAGAGAGGAGCTCTGACCACATGACATGAGAAATATCCAAGGAATTTCCTATGTTGTTCTCCTTCTCATGCTGGCAAAACAGTAACATATCCACGAGGAACGAATGAACCATATTCAAGTTCCCAATGTGAGGGAAAAGAGTGTTCCTGAAGATGCGATGAAGGATGTCTAGAAAGGGAAACATCTCATAAGTCTTCTTCTTCGTCTTGGGGTGAATCTTTACTATGTTGTATGGCCAGAGAGCCGACTTGTGAGTAGAAGTAACATTCTTGCGAGGAGAAAAGCCAACCGGGTTGTCAAGCCACTGATCTTCAACACCCAACAGTTCCATGAATGCCTTCCATTTGACTGAGAGAAGTCTGCCATTGGTCATCCAAGTCAAAGTCCTTTCCTCATCAGTGCCAAGGTGAACCGTGGCATAAAACTGAGCTACCATATCCGCATCAAAGTCCTTGTTGAACTCCATGAGCTTGAGAATGTTTAACTGAGCACACATCTCCAGTGCATCACCAAAATAGGCACGATCCATCTCCAAATAAGCAATGTCGATGGAGCGAACATCTACATAGAGATTCTTCTTTGCTTTGAGCACATCAAAGTAGACATACCACTAAAAATGGTTCCAGAAGGGGCGGTTGACAAGAGCTGGATCTTGATCTTGAGCACATGGATTGATACGACGAACGGGGTGCTCCGAAGTGCCATCACCTGGAACCACACACACCGACAAAGAAAGCCAACAGAAAAACAAGCATAAGCCAGGAGAAAAAGCAACAAGAATGAACGATTGGTATGAGAAAAATGGAGGCCGGCATCCCAAGCGGTATTACCATTCCTAGGAAGCGGTAGTACCGCCTGCAATGGTAGTACCACCTGAGGCGGAGGACGGAGGTCAGTCCACTGTCGTTGCTATATCCGGTACTACCGGGGGTGCCAAGCTCAAAAAAACTCGTACCAATCATCAATCCAACTAGTCTAGCATCCTTCAACGTCCTACTCAAGCCTCGATTTGGCCAAAAATCGATAAATGCTAAAACTATTGCCCCAAAAGCCTAGATCCGAAAGCTAGAAGCAATGAGGAGAAGAATGGGGGCAATACCAGCATCCCTGGCAAGAGTAAGGGGTGGGGATCGATTCCACCGGTTGGAAATGCGAAGGACGGTGCGGAGAAGGTGGCCCGGCGGCGGCCTCCCGCAGCGAGTTCATCACTGGAGAGAGTGGAATGGACGAGGGGGAGAAACTTGAATGGGTATGGGGGAGTAATATTCCCCCTGCCCGATTCATACTCCCTAGTCCCACCCTACATCGGTAGTACCCCTCGGGCGGGCGGTAGTACTGCTTCATGCCACTCTGCGGTAGTACCGCCCTTCCAAGGCGGCAATACTACCCAGCAAAAACTCAATGAGACAAGACAAAACCAAGTCCTAGCCACGAAAAATAAACAAAGTGACGAGCCAAGGGAGCAAATCCAAGAGAAAAAGACAACCAAAAACCCGAGATGCACCCACGGAGAGAGTAAAAGCAAATCACAACAAAAGCACAACAAATCCAACTAGAGGATAAGCAAAATAGCACACCTCTCAAGGAGAGGGCAGTGGCCGAGGCCACCTATGTTTGATTCAATTGGTATGGCACCGCAAAGATTTTAACCTTGGGCCCATGAGCAAAACTCATCTTTGAAGCACAAGTACCATAGAAATGGCTAATGTGAAAGACGTGATCGATTTATGCATAATGGAGGGAGGGAGAGTTCAATGAGAGAACAACACTCCATCTATGTCCACGCCTACATCTAGAACAAGATATAATGATGAGTGCAGTGGGGCGTGCCTAGATTCAAGCCACATTGCTCAAATCAATGATATTTAGCTCATGCCTTAACTCGTGAAATCTTGCTTCATCTAGAGGCTTGGTGAAGATAACCGCTAGTTTCTCTTGAGTGTTGATGTAGATGATGTCAATATCTCCCCGCTTGATGTGATCCTGAATAAAGTGATGATGAATCTCAATATGCTTTGTCTTGCTATGTTGCACCGGATTGTGAGAAATCTTGATAGCACTTTCAATGTCACATAGAAGAGGCACTTGGTCACAAGTGACACCGTAATCCTTTAAAGTTTGCCTCATCCATAGCAATTGTGCACAACAACTTGCAGCAGCTACATACTCGGCCCCCATGGACAAGAGAGACACACGGTTTTGCTTCTTCGAAGACCAACTGACCAAAGAGCAACCAAGGAATTGGCAGCCTCCAAAAGATGACTTCCTATCCACACAATCTCCCGCCCAATCCTAGTCCAAGTAACCCATGAGATCGAAGCTTGCTCCTTTGGGGTACCATAAGCCAAAGTTTGGGGTATGAGTCAAATATCGAAAGATTAGCTTGACCGCCACAAAGTAGCTTTCCTTAGGTGCGGCTTGAAACCGTGCACAAATTCCCACACTCAACATGATATTTGGTCTAGATGCACAAAGGTAAAGCAAGGATCCAATCATGGAGAGTTATACCATTTCATCCACCGATTTACCATTGGGATCACTGTCAACCTTGCATTTGGTGGGCATGGGAAACTTGACCGGCTTGATATCATCTAACTTGATTCTCTTGAGCATGTCTTGGGTATACTTGGCTTGGTTGATGAATATTACTTCTCTTCTTCGCTTGACTTCAAACCCAAGAAAGAACTTCAACTCTCCCATCATAGAAATCTCAAACTTCTCGGTCATTAGTGCAGCAAACTCATCATTGAAAGATTTGTTAGGAGAACCAAAAATAATGTCATCAACATATAGTTGGCATATGAACAAATCCCCTTTGTCCCTCTTTGTAAAAAGAGTGGGATCGATTTTTCCAATTTCAAACCCATGATCTTCTAACAACTCGGTAAGGTGCTCATACCACGCACGTGGGGCTTGTTTGAGGCCATAGAGCGCCTTCTTGAGTTTGTATACATGATTGGGGAGCTTGGGATCCTCGAATCCCAGAGGTTGTTTGACATACACCAACTCATTCAAAGGACCATTTAGAAATGCACTTTTCACATCCATTTGTTGTAATTTAAAGTCAAGATGAGATGCATACGCAAGCAACATGCGAATAGATTCAAGACATCCAACGGGGGAAAAGGTTTCACCGTAGTCGATACCCTCAACTTGGGGTAGCCTTGTGCCACCAATCTCGCCTTGTTCCAAATGACCACACTGTTCGCATCTTGCTTGTTCTTCAAGATCCATTTGGTCCGATGACATTATGTTCCTCTGTTGACCTTGCCAGTAATTACCAAACTTGATTGCGCTCAAAGTTGTTGAGTTCATTATGCATGGCTTCAAGACAATCATCATCAACGAGCGCCTCATGTACCTTTTGGGGTTCAACACACGAAACAAACGTGTGATTCTCACAAAAGTTTGACAATTGTTTACGAGTAGTTACCCCATTTTCTCAAGCTTCCAATAACATTCTCCATGACATGTTGTTGATGCTTTAGCTTGGAAGCCACCTTGGCGGCACGGCGCTCCAGAAGTTCCTCGATGGGCATTTGAGGATCATCTTTATTATCTTGAGCACTGTATTGAGTTTGCTCATGATCTTTAGAACCGTCTTGAGCTTGCACTTGATCTTGAGTTTGTTCTTGATCTTGAGCGAGCTCGGAGGCATGAACTTAATCTTGGGCATCATTCGGTGCATCACCATATCCATGGGGTTGATCTTGACCTTGATCTTATTCATTGAGATGAGGACCTTCACTTTGTTCTTTGGAAGTGTGTGGGTCTAGCGTAGGTGATGGCTCCACTTCAGTAGAGCATTGTCCTTCTCCTTTGGCCACAAGGGGTTCCTCAATGGGGAGTATTTGACCAATCCCATTCTTCTTATGGCTCGGGGAGGAATTTCATCACCTACATCACAGAGACCACTTTGCTCCACTTGGGAGCCGTTATTATCATCAAACTCCATGTCACACATATCCTCAATGAGTCTGGTGGACTTTTTGAGAACACGGTAAGCATGAGAGTTTGTAGCATAACCAACAAATATGCCCTTTTGAGCTCTAGGTTCGAACTTGGACAAATGAACGCCTTTCTTGAGAATGAAACACTTACAACCGAACACCCAAAAGTACTTGAGGTTGGGCTTGTTGCCGGTAAGTATCTCATATGGAGTCTTGTTCAATCCTTTGAGGAGGTAGAGCCTATGGGTTGCATGACATGTTGTGTTGACGACTTCGGCCCAAAAGTTGTAAGGAGATTTGAATTCCGCCATCATGGTCCTTGCCGCATCCATTAACGTCCGGTTCTTCCTCTCCGCACACCATTTTGTTGAGGGGTATAGGGTGCGACATATTGGTACTTGATCCCCTCGTCACTAAGAAACTCATCCAAGGTGTAGTTCTTGAACTCGATGCCGTTGTCACTTCTAATCATCAATATCTTCGCATCATGTTGACGTTAAGCTTCATTTGCAAAGTTTATGACGGTTTGTTGAGTCTCACTCTTCCTCTTGAAGAAGTATACCCATGTGTATCTTGAGTAGTCATCCACAATCACCAAGCAATACTTTGTTCCACCAAGACTATCAAAGGATGGAGGACCAAAGAGATCCATGTGAAGGAGCTCCAAGGGCCTCTTCGAGTAGATAATAGTTGAGGGTCGGTGAGCCGTTTCACGAAGCTTTCCTTTGATGCAAGCACTACAAGCACGGTCTTTGGCAAAGCTCACATTTGCTAGTCCACAGACATGATCCCCTTTGAGGATACTCTGCAAAGATCTCATATTCACATGGGCTAGTAGGCGATGCCAAAGCCAGCCCACATCAACTTTAGCCATTAGGCAAGTCACAGTCTTATTGGGTCGCTCGGAAAAGTTCACCACATAGAGCCCGTTCTTGACATGCCCAACAAGGGCTACTTTAAGAGTCTTGCTCCACAAAAGGGCCACGGTATAAAGATCAAAGAATGTTGCAAAGCCCATAAGTGCAAGTTGACAAACGGAAAGTAAATTGTATGCAAGGGACTCAAGAAGCATGACCTTCTCAATAGATAAATCTTGAGAGATGACCACCTTGCCAAGTCGAATTACCTTCGAAGTTGAGGCATCACCAAATTGGACATGGGTGCACATAGATGGAATTGGATGCACATCCACCACCAAGTTCTTGCTCCATGTCATATGATTTGTTTCTCCACTATCGAGCAACCATGACACCCCACCAGAAGCAAACTCCTACAAGAGATCTATGCTTAGATTTAGATACCCATTTTTGAATGGGTCCTTCGATGTTAGTAACAAGGGTCTTAGGAACCCAAATAGACCATTAAATGTACTCATAAGAAGAACCAACAAATTTGGCATGAACATGCCCATCACTAGCATGGCACAAAATATAAGAGGGGTTAAAGTCGCCGGCATTGTTGCTAGGGCGGTTTTACCCTTCTTGGCATTACCAACCACTTCCTTGTTCTTCTTCTTCTCATGAGCATCCTCACCCGCCTTGACAAAGGTGTCCTCGAGCGGGAGAGGTTGCTTGGTTTTGTTTTTCTTCTTCTTCTTTGACTTGGGTACAAACCCAAGTCCTTCCTTTCCTACAACTTCCTTCTCATTGCTCAAAAGGTCATTGAGGTTCTTATTGCCTTGTATGCAAGTCACAAGGCCCTTCTCAAGTTGCTCTTTCAACTTAGCATTTTCCTCCACAAGATGCACATGCTCGTAACAAGGGTTAGTAGCATGGGCATTATCAATTACAATGAAAGGAGGGCAAGTGGAAATCTCCTCGGCTAGTTTCACTTGGATTTGATCACGAGACTCTTTGGGAGAAGCAAGAACACCCTTCAAGACCTTTTGATCCTTGTCAAGTGTATCAAATTCTTCCTTGAGTCTATCATGGCCAACCCCAAGTGCAACTTTCTCTGATTTAAGCACACAAGTAAGAACAATAGCATGATCAAGATCTTTTTACAATTTAGCATGATCGACATTGTGTGACTCTTCAAGAGTCAAATGACGATATCGCTATTCCTCTAGAGCAATGGAAAGATCTGCAATCTCATCAGCATAGTCACGACTATGCCCCTCCAACTTGGAGATAGTATCCTCATGCGACTCAATGATATCATTGGCCACACTAAGTTGTTCCAAGAGAGCAACAAAGTGCTTCTTGGACTCACCCATGAGCTTTCTCACAAACTTGGTGAACTCATTCTCATCAACTTTCTCCACCTCACTATCATCAATACAATCTAACAAGGAAGGAGTAGTAATGATGGTGGTTTTGATGTTAGGAGCTACATTGTTGATACCTTTGGCCATGAGACACTTTGCAATGGTGTTTTCGTTCACTACATAAAAAGACACATCTGTGACATTTTGGGCCGAACGAAATTTTTTCTGTCATGCTTATGACACTTCTATGACGATAATTGTGACAAAACCCGGTATCATCATAGATGTGGTGGGCTCCTACTTCTATGACAAAAAATCATGACAAAAAATGGGCTTTTCGTCCTGGGCGGGCTGGAGACACAGCTGCATGACATTCTTTGGGCCGTCCATGACGGAAAAAATCATGGTAGAAGCAAGGGCGAGGAAAATATCGGGGAGTTCCCAGCTACGGTGGGTGGTCGGGGCCGAGCGATGCATGGAGGTTTGCACATTTTTTTCGTATATGTACATGCGTGTGTGTGAGGCATTGGGCTTTAACTGAACCCGAGCAAAGCGTTTACTTACTGAACCTGAGCGATTGCACTAGTTACGCGCGTTACTGAACCCGAGCGATCGATCACTTGGCTATTAACTCAACCAGATCGAGCGATTCCTTCGCTACTACCGCTAACTGAACCCGAGTGATCGATTGCTGCTGCTGCTGCTTACTGAAGCAAATCGAATTTGCTGCCTCTTGATGAACGGTGAACATGGGGGTTGGTTGAACGAGTTGAGACGTACGTGGTTGGGGTTGGATGAACAGTTCCTGTGGGGATTGGATGAATAGGACCCCATGGTAGTAGTAGTAGGCCGTTGCCGCTAGATGAACAGGACGCCCAGAGGAGGCCGCCACAGCCGAGCTGGTTGGGGCTGGATGAACAGGACCCCGAGAGGAGGCCGCCACAGCCGAGCTGGTTGGGGCTGGATGAACAGGACCCCGTGGAGGGCTAGTTGAACAGTAGCCGGTGGAGGGCCAAATGAACAGTAGCCCATGGATGAACAGTAGCTGGTGGAGGCAGGAGGAAGACGCGGTGGATGAACAGTGTAGGTCGAGGCTAAAGGAAGTCGATGGTGGGTGAGCAGTAGCCCGTGGAGTCCCGTTTTGGGGTATGCCACACCCCTCCGATAAACAGGACCACCGCTTCGACCGTAGCGCTGCAACACTAGTCCATTTCCTCCATTTTGTCGTACACTACTCCCCTCCCGATGAACAAGGCCCCCGTTTCGACCGTAGTCGGTCCAACAGAAGGTTGTTTCCTCTGTACTACGCTATGCCAGACCCCGTTTCGGCTGTTCCATCCAAGCCGGTTGGCTCCCATTGAATAGGGCGCATTCTGACCCAGTCTGTTGCCTCCTGATGAACAGGACATTGTTTCTCCGTTCCGACTGAGCCGGTTGGCTGCCCGATGAACAGGACGCTGTTGCTACCATTTGTCGCCTCTCCATGTACACAAGCCTTGGTCGTACGTATGCACGAATACGTGTTCGAGACCCCGCTGTTGGTGTAAAAACCGGCGGATCTCGGGTAGGGGGTCCGGAACTGTGCGTCTGAGGTTGATAGTAATAGGAGAGAAGGGCCACAAAGTTTTACCCAGGTTCGGGCACTCTTGATGGAGGTAATACCCTACATCCTGCTTGATTAATATTGATGAGTATAGGGGTTACAAGAGTTCATCTGCCACGAGATCATAATGGCTAAAACCCTAGAAGTCTAGCCTATATGATTATGATTGTCTCTATGGACTAAACCCTCCGGTTTATCTAGACACCGGAGGGGACTAGGGTTGTACAAAGTTGGTTACAAAGAAAGGAATCTTCATATCTGAACACCAAGCTTGCCATCCACGCCAAGGAGAGTCCCATCTGGACACGGGTGAGAGAATCTTCGGTCTTGTATCTTCATAGCCCATCAGTTTGGCCCATGTCCAATAGGCCGGACGCCCGAGGACCCCTTAGTCCAGGACTCCCTCAGTAGTCCCTGAACCACGCTTCAATGATGAGGTGTCCGGCGTGCAGATTGTCTTCGGCATTGCAAGGTGGGTTCCTCCTCCGAGTAGTCCAAAACAGCCTTTGAACACAAAGAATGTGTCCGGCTCTGCAAAACAAGCACCACACACAACCGCAGAGAGTATAATATTTCACGAATCCAATCTACCGACAACTTTTTGTAGCGTGACACCACATCACCTCCCGGTCATTATTTTGAACCGTTTATCGACCTGCCGCTTCATGTTTTGAGATGCGGTTTTACTGGCACGTCTTGTCAAAGCAGAGATTGTGTCCCCTTATTGCGGGATTCTCACCAATAAGGGCGTGGGTAATCCAACCGTGACGTCTACGCGGCCTTTGGGAAATAGGTGAGTTTTTAAGGCGAGTTGGTAGGCTCTTGATATTCACTGCCTTTATAAAGGAATAATGATTCACCTCTTTCACACACGCCCTCTTCCTCTCTGCCCATCCATTCTCGAGCACCAGCGCTCAAGCTTCGATCCTTTCCGCCTCCAAAAAGCACTCCAGTCATGTCCGGATCTGGAGCGCAAGGCTAGTGGATGGTTTCCTCCGTCAGGGAGAAGGATATCACCAGGCTTCGGGAGGCCGGGTACCTAGCCAAGGAGCTCGCCCACCGGCTTCCGGCCAAGGGACAGATCGTCCCCACCCTAGAGCCTGATGAGAGGGTCATGTTCATCCCCCACTTTGTCTGTGGGTTGGGATTTCCTCTCCACCCATTCGTCCGTGGGCTCCGGTTCTATTACGGGCTAGATTTCCATGATCTGGCTCCCAACTCCTTCCTCAATATCTCGCATTTATTGTCGTGTGTGAGGCCTTCCTCCGTATCCCTCCCCACTTTGGACTGTGGTTGAAGGTCTTCAACGTGAAGCCGAAGGTGGTGGATGGCCAACATGTAGAGTCTGGAGGCGCCATACTGAGCAAGCTGCCCAACGTCACATGGCCCAAGGGAACCTTCGTGGAGACCGTCAAGGGGTGGAAACAATAGTGGTTCTATGTCACAGAGCCTCACGACGCCACCTGGGTCGCGGCTCCCGAATTCCAGTCCAGTGCCCCGACGCGGCTCACCTCTTGGCTAGAGAAAGGCCTGGACTGGTCTTTGTCAAATGAACTGACTGCACTCCATACGCGCATCAAGATCATGGTGGACAAGAATGTCAAGCTTGTCAATGTGATCTAGGTAATGCTCGCTCGCCGGAACCTGCCGTGCCAAAGCCGGACTTGCCACTTGTGGGAGTTTGATCCGGCCAGGCACTAGACCTTGCAACAGTTCTTCGGCACTACGCACGAAGACATCTGGAAGGTGCTCTTCAAGGCCAACGAGACCTGGCCAGTGACGGTCGAAGACCACAGGAACGACCTGGGCCATCCCGCAAGAGCAGTAAGTTTTCCGTATTTCAAAGTGTACCCTTTACTTGCATACTCCAGGAAGATGTCTAAACTTCCCTATTTTTTCCAGGGATGGAAAAATAAGGCAGAGTGGATTCAATGTCTGGCTCTGCTACCCGAAGAACTAGCTATCCCGCTTCTGACGAAGATGCTGGTTCCGGCGCCCTATCAAGCGCCGGAGAAGAAGGCCAAGAAGAAGGCCAAGGGGACCAGGGGTGGTCTCCGCCATAAGGGCACTTCGGACGTGACGTTCCAAGATGCCGACACCCACTCCCCTCCCTCCATCGACGATGAGGAAGAGGAGGAAAGTGATTCTCCTCCTGAGGGGGAAGGAAGAAAAGGGTGGCCTCCACGCATCTGGAGGCAGAGGCGTCCAAGAAAGGGAAGGCCTCCGCCGCGGGCAACCCCACGTGGGACGTTGACAGCAGCTCGGAGTGGCGCCCTAGGGATAAGCCCCTGGCCGAATCGTAAGTACTCAAAGACGCACTCAAATATCCAACTTCTTTACTTCATAGTTTTAACATGTTGAATCATGCATTCATAGTCCGACTCGTTCTGACCTCGAGCGATCCTCATCTTTGGGAAACTCACTAGATCCGAAGGTGATGGACAGTGGGTCTCTCCCAGCGGCCTCCTCTCCCAAGATGGTGGAAGATGCTGGAGTGTTATCCTGAAGGACACTTCCAGCTCAGGGGGAGGCACAGGAGGCCGTCACGGTGGCGCCAGAGGATAATATCTCGGCCGCCGGACACATGGAGGAGCAGATCCCCATGGAGACTGGCGATGGGGGCCATCCTCAATTCGGCACCAGCCGAATACGATCCCGGAGACCTATATGGCTCTGGAATCCGGAGGAAGCCTCCTTCGAAGGAAGGAGGTGCCCCAATTCCACCGGTGACCTCTGTCCATCCAGAGGCACCGGATGCTCTAATGGAAGCGCTGCGAAGTGCTTCTATTGTGGAGGAACATCATACCCTTATGGGTACGGTGGTTGAGAGGATTCAGTTCGCTAAGAGCGGACTGACCGAAGCCTGCACAAGCCTTCTAACAAGCTTTGAGGTAAGCGACGGAATAAAAAGAACGTCATAGTATAGATAGTAGCTCGTGAGACTCTGTCCGGTGTTCAAAAAAAAAGACAGAGAAAGGATCAAGTAATTTCTGCAGGAGACTAACTAAATATGTCTTATGTGAATAAGCAGGCGCCGTTGCTGGCCGAAAACTGTCATGCTGCTGAGGTATCCGAACTAAAGCAGAGTCTGGAGCAGGCCGAGGAAGAGCTCGGCCATGTAAAAAAGCAGCTAGACGACAAGCAAGGCACGCAATGACCTTGTGTATATCTGGAAAGGATGAATGATTTGTGTTGACCATAGTGCCGTGATATTTATTAGGGGTGGCGGCCGAAGTGGAGGCCCTCAAGAAGGCGCTGGCAGAGGCCGAGGAGAGAGCGGCAAAGGAACAAGCCGCTTGTGAGAAACACGAGGCCGGGGTTGGCGAGTTCAGTAGGAGCTCCAGGACGCTGTGCATAAATGTGAGTCCTTGGAGCGCAATATTGCGGATCAAGAGTCCACACTTACCAAGGCCTGCTAAAGAGCACAAGATGCCCGGGCTGAAGCCTAGGGCACTCTCGAGGAGATTCAAGAGGGCAAGAAGATTGTGGCATGTAAGGCCTTCATTATGCAGAGCAAATATGTGAAGAAGATGTATCTCTTACTAACCCGGATTTGGAGTTCTTCAGGAGCGTTTGCGGATTTGCCCCGCAGTGTAGCGGACGCTGCAGAGTTCTTCCGAGCTGAAGAGGGGAGCTCGACGGAGAAGCTGTTCTGGTCGCAATACCGTGCGCCTGAACATCCGGTGCCCTTTAGCAACCAACTAAAACAGCTGGTCGAACTGCATAGGGTGGACGAACAAGCCATGAAGGATTTAACAATCCGGTTGTGGCCTGCCGAAGCTATACCCAGCAGCTACTTCGGGCTTGTGAAGCAGCTAGTCAATGCCTGCCCCTGGCTTGACACCGTCAAGCGGTCGGTCTGCATCGAGGGTGCGCGGATGGCCTTCGCCCGCATCAGGTGCAGTGGGCCAAGTTGAACACCGTCAAGCTCGCGACCGAGGGACCACCTGCTGTCAAGGAGCACCGCATGCCCGAGCGGTATTTTGAAGATGTCCTGGAGGGGTCCCGCATTGTGTCAGTGCAATGTGCAAAAGGCATTATCTTCGAACGAATACATTCGTGTTGTCTCTGCCTTGTAAAACGAGATCGTCATGTAATATAATGCTTGTTATTATTTATTTAAAATTTACCCCCTATGCGGCCATTTTTATTAAATCTGAGAGTTGGCCAGTCGTCAGCTTCAGCCCCCACGTAGGTAGGACGGGGGTGCTCGGGATGGAATCTAAACACTCTTGATCCAAAAAATTGGTCCTTCAAGGAGGTGTTTAGCTCAACGAACCAGGCAATCGGACTATGTGGCTTTATCACCCTCACTTAGCCATAGGAGTTTCAACAGTAAAAATGTAGGTGCAGACCCTAGTTAGCATTTAATCCGGACTACGGTGCGGTAAACACCTGATCGGACTGACGCTGATCTGTCGCATAATACGGGAAAAATCACAAAAGATTTGTAACCTCCGAATAGCTGACCGGCGCACGTCGCATCATGACAGTCAGTTTTCGGCTTTCTCTACTGAGGTGCTCATCTGGACAAACCAGGACACAATTGCAGTAGTTCTCCCTTTACTACCCTAGCCGATAGAGCGGAACGTATGGTAGTAAGCACAGAAGTCGGGCAACCCAACTATTGACCAAAGACATGATTCGGAGCCAATGCATATAATGCTAAATTCGGGGAGACAAACTATACTATAAAAAGTGTTCGGACTTTATTATCGTAATATGGGGCGCAATGAAGCCCCTGCAGATTTAAGGCGTACCAAATTGTACGAGTGCAACTGATAAGATTATCAAGAAAAAATGAAGTAGTAAGCTAGTGCCGCAAAAGTTGGGCCGAAAACTGTTTCCATTATAGTTTTGATTAATGCGTCAAAGTGTATTTGTACAAATAGTGCGATGAGCAACAGGGGCTATTTAACATGCCAAGACCAAGGGGGAGCTGCGTACATGTCCTGAAAACAGGTAGAATGATTGCTAAGAAGAATGTATAGAGATTCCCCCGTACGTCTGTGCTACTTGCCACCTTGGTATATCCGTGCTTCGAAAGGACCAATTATAAGGCCATCGAGAGGGGCCTGTGGAAGAGAAACCTAAAAAGGATAAAAAGAAAAGTAAAAGTATGTGTGTCCAAAGAAGGTCAAGGCATATTGTGGACCACAGTCTAGTTATGCCTCCATCTCTGCCCATGGTATTTTTAGAGCGTAATTATGTATGTGCGGTACGTATGCCGCCAATTGGTCGGGACTGAGACGGAGGTTGAATTGCTAGTCAAGCTCCTGACGAGCTGGACTGTCCTGCCGTAGAGTAGACCAGACTCGTTTGACAGTGTTCGTGAGCATGGCCGCCAAATTAAGGTTCTGCTTGTGAGGGCCACTTTGTACCTCTGCTACCAGGGCAGTGGTGTGCTCCTCGGTACGGAGGGACCGCTCCGTGTTTCCATTGACTGTTATGACACCGCATGGTCCGGGAATCTTGAGCTTGAGATAAGCATAGTGCAGCACCGCATTGAATTGGCAAACGCAGTTCGTCCGAGCAGTGCATGATAGCCGCTGCGAAAGGGGACGATATCGAAGATTAACTCTTGGCTTCGGAAGTGGTACGGAGATCCGAAGACGACATCCAATGTGATTAAACCCAAGCAGCGGGCCTCTACACCTGGTATAACTCCTTTAAAGGTAGTTTTGGTGGGCTTGATCCTTGATGCATCGATGCCCATTTTGTGCACTGTATCCTGATAGAGTAGGTTGAGGCTGCTACCACCGTCCATGAGGACTCGTGTGAGGCAGAATCCATCAATTATTGGGTCGAGAACTAGTGCGGCTGAACCGCCATGATGGATACTGGTCGGATGGTCCCTGCGATCAAAGGTGATCGGGCTTGACGACCATCGGTAGAATTTTGGGGCAACTGGCTCTATCGCATGAACGTCCCAGAGCGCGCGCTTGCGCTCCCTCTTGGGGATATGCGTAGTGTATATCAAGTTCACCGTTTTGACTTGAGGGGGAAACTTCTTCTATCCCCCTGTGTTCGGTGGATGAGGCTCCTCATCGTCATTCTCACTTTGCGACCCCTTCTCCTTGTCTTCAGCATTTAACTTGCCAGCCTATTTAAAGACCCAACAACTTCGGTGAGTATGATTGGCTGGTTTATCAAGGGTGCCATGGATCTGACATGGACGATTGAGTATGCGGTCCAGGCTGGAAAGGCCCTGATTATTTCTTTTATATGGCTTCTTCCACTGACCGGACATGGAACCACTGAATCCGGCGTTGACCACCATGTCATCGGTATTGTCACCATTGTTTCGACGCTTGTGCCTGTTGTGTCGGGGCTCACCGTTGCTATTTCTGGCTTCCGAGGTGCTAGGTTCGCTTGTATTGTTAGTGCTACGGGCTAGCCAGCTATCTTCGCCCGTGCAAAAGCGGTCATGAGTGCTGTGAGGGCCGCCATGGACTTCGGATTTTCTTGACCGAGGTGTCGGGCGAGCCATTCATCTCGGATGCTATGTTTAAAGGCCGTTAGGGCTTCAGCATCCAGATAGTCGACGATCTGGTTCTTTTTGGTTAAGAACCTAGTCCAGAATTTATTGGCTGACTATCCGGGCTGTTGAATTATGTGACTTAAGTCGTTGGCATCCGGAGGTCGAACATATGTACCTTGGAAGTTGTCAAGGAAGGCTTCTTCCAAGTCCTCCTAAGTGCTAATGGAATTTTCGGGTAGACTGTTAAAACAGTGCCGAGCTGGTCCTTTGAGTTTTAGTGGGAGGTATTTGATGGCATGGAGATCATCACCGTGGGCCATATGAATATGGAGAAGAAAATCCTCGATCCATACCGCGGGGTCTGTTGTCCCATCATATGATTCAATATTTACGGGTTTAAACCCTTCTGGGAATTCATGCTCCACTACCTCGTCAGTGAAGCAAAGGGGGTGTGTGGAGCCTCTATATCGGGCCAGATCGTGACGTAGTTCGGATGGAGTCCGTCTGCGGCTTTCGGCTCGGACGTGATTGTGCTTGCCATGTGCGGCTTGATAGCTATCGTCGCGCGTCGGGGCATGCCCCCGTGATCCGTAGATCGATCTGGCCGGACCTGCTTTATTCTTCAGGTCCTGCCGCAGGTCATATGTGTATCCCTGAGCAGTTTTGTCTCTACCTTTACGGCGAGGTAGGATGGCCCGGTGTTCGGCTTGAGTTGTCGTTTTGTCCCGGCCATGTGGTGGTCGATCAGCCACATTACGCGCTGATGGTATGGGCTCAAGTGCCTCGTCATCGAATTGAGGTAGCAGTTTACGCTTCGGGTAACTCTTGGTTGGGCGCTCGAGACCGTATTCTTCTTCTGCCAGGACATCAGTCCATCTATCGTTGAGCAGATCTTGATCAGCTTGAAGTTGCTGCTGCTTCTTTTTCAGGAACCTTGAAGTGTCTATTAGTCGTTGCTTAAAGCGCTCCTGCTCGAGAGGTTCCTCAGGCACGATAAAGTCTTCGTCGCCGAGGCTCACCTCATCCTTGGAGGGTGGAGATAATTACTGTCCTCCAAGTCTTAGTTTGCAGCCTGTTCATCAGGGAAAACTCGCCTATCCTCCCTATTGTCTTGTTTAGAGTTTTGCTTGACGGGTTTTTCTTGGTCTTCGGCATCATCTGGGGTGTTGTTGTCTCTCGTGCTGGAATTATTGTCTTTGCTGCGGCATGATTTAGAGCGGCGTCGTCGGCACTTTTGTTGTATCTCGGTAGGTTTATCCTCTACTGGATTTGTCTCTTTATCGCAGTCACCCTCCTTGGGTGCATCCACCATGTACACGTCATACGAAGAGGTGGCCGTCCAGCGTCCGGTAAACGGTGGGTTTTCAGCTTGCTCCTCTCTGGCATCGTCGTCCATACCGTCGGTGTCTTTGGAGCCATAATCGAGCACGTCAATTAAGTCCTCTATTGTGCCGATGAAGTGGGTGCTGGTGGGAAGTAAAATTCCCCGCTCTCAGCCCCTAGTCCGGGCTGGGTATAGTTCGGATGTTGCTCCTCCGTAATCATGAGGGATTGCATCAAGTCCAGAGCCTCGCTTAAAGGTGAGGTTTGTTGAGGGAGAAAAGAATTCATGGAGTATGGCGGGTAGGGAATTCCTTGGCCGAGCTCAGACGATGCTGACTCCGAGAGTTCGGAGCCAGCGTCCGGGGAAGAGTCCGGCTTGGCAACGGATGTCGGTGACGTTGCTTCCTCCGGCTCTCCTGTATTGGGCCTAGTGGCCACAGATAGTCCGGCGGGTTTAGAAATCCCGTCTACGGTACTGGCGAGGCGCTCTGGCTCTAAGGCCAGAGCGGAGGTTGGCGTTGTGAATCCTTGTAAGATCAAGTCTCCTTGGATATAGTGACATAATCCAGGTTTCCAAAACTAATCTGGTGACCTGGGGTGTAGCTGTCGATCTGCTCCAGATGGCCAAGCGAGTTGGCCCATAGTGCGAAGCCACCGAATACAAAGACCTGGACGGGGGAAAAAACCTCCCCTAGGGAAGGGTCGTTATAGATGATTTACGGAGCCATCGAACCACTTGGAGACGACACAGTGGAACTCTCAAGGAAAGCACCAATGTCGGTGTCAAAACCGGCGAATCTCGGGAGGGGGTCCCGAACTGTGCGTCTGAGGTTGATGGTACCAGGAGATAAGGGACACGAAGTTTTACCCAGGTTCGGGCCCTCTTGATGGAGGTAATACCCTACGTCCTGCTTGATTAATATTGATGAGTATAGGGGTTACAAGAGTTGATCTACCACGAGATCATAATGGCTAAAACCCTAGAAGTCTAGCCTATATGATTATGATTGTCTTTACGGACTAAACCCTCCGGTTTATATAGACACCGGAGGGGACTAGGGTTGTACAAAGTCGGTTACAAAGAAAGGAATCTTCATATCCAAACGCCAAGCTTGCCATCCATGCCAAGGAGAGTCCCATCTGGACACAGGTGAGAGAATCTTCGGTCTTCTATCTTCATAGCCCATCAGTCCGGCCCATGTCCAACAAGCCGGATGCCCGAGGACCCCTTAGTACAGGACCCCCTCACCCGCCCGTATGTACGTACATGGCCGTATTTTTTGGCATGTGTATGTACGTACATGTACATGGTTTAGAAGGGACTACTTGAACTGCTATGTCGGGGGCTCTACTACTACACGTGCCACTGTTTGCTTGGCCACGGGTCATCGTTGCAGAGAGACCGATCGACCAGTATGTGCGTACATGTTCGCGACCAGAATGACAATGCTACGTACGATTCGACCAGGTGGGTCCCGGATGTGAGCGGGGATAAGGAGGCACTTCCTTGCGTGCGACCTTATTAATGGTAGGTCCAAAGCTGTCAGGGGGAGGATTCATTTTTTCGCGCATAATATGGAGGCACTTCCTTGTGTGCAAAGATGTAGCTGGTGGGTCCATCTATCAGCCTCGCCATGTACACTACTCTTCCGATGGTTGTTGTTCGTTGGCCACCTAGACCACGCCGTGCGGACAACACCCAGGCGGTGGACGATGGTGAGGCCTAGGAAGGGAACGACGTTGAGCCAGGGAAGACGAGGCTGGTGGATGCCCACGCGGAGGGGAGTACGAGGGTTCACTTGTTCAGCTGCGGTGTAAGGCTGTCGTCGCCGGAGAAGAACATGGGGTGTGGGTGAGTAGAGGGAAGGCCTGGCCAGTAGTAGTATGGTTAAGCGGTGAGGCCTATGCGGTAGCATAG
The DNA here is from genome assembly GCF_002162155.2 of Triticum dicoccoides. Lineage (NCBI taxonomy): Eukaryota > Viridiplantae > Streptophyta > Magnoliopsida > Poales > Poaceae > Triticum > Triticum dicoccoides. The sequence continues at coordinate 312,675,049 of NC_041382.1, read as the reverse complement.
CCAGCCACGGGAGGCTGGAGCAGGCGGTACAGCGGCCGCAGGTTTGGGCGGCTGGAGCAAGAAGACCAGAGCTTGAAGATGCAGCTTGGCCGTAGGATTAACATCCAACGGTCAGTGCAGCTAGAATCGTTTATTGACTAAGTTGACAAAGCCCTACGTACGCATTAACTTAGTAGGCCCACAAGTCAGCCTCCAAATCTGGTGGGTCCCAGCTAGCAGGGGAATAAAAAAATCCACGTAATAAGGTGGCACTTCCTTGCGTCCGAAGATGTTTTCTGGTTTTTTTAATTTCTTCTTTGTCGAGTTAGAAAAAAATAGCATCTTCCCTACAATCTATATTTTCATGAAATGGATCATAATAAAGCTGATGGGTCCCACTGCCAGGGAGAGGAAACTTTTAATTTCCGCATAATAAAGGAAGCACTTCCTTGCGTGCGAAGATGTAGCTGGTGGGTCAAACCTATCAGGGGGAGAAATCATTTGTTTTCGCACAATACGGTGGCACTTGTTGCGTGCGTCCATGGGCCATGTGGGTCCCTACTGTCAGCCACTCCATGTACATGCCTCTTCTGATGGTTGTCGTTTGTTGACAAAGTTGACCCCACCACGCCGAGAGAACCAACATAGTGAACGATGGCGAGTCCTAGGAAGGGAATGACCTAGAGCTGTCAAAGACACAATAGTGGATGCCCACGCAAAGGGGAGTACGAGGGTTTATGGGTTCAGCTGTGGTGTGAGGCTGCCGTCGTCGGAGAAGAACAGGAGGTGTTGGTGAGTAGAGGAATGGCCTGGACGGCGTTTGGTAGTAGGTTGGGCCGGTGAAGCCTGCACGTCAGCATAGCCGTCCACGGGAGGTGGTAGCAGGCGGTACCGCCGGTGGTGGTTTGGGTGGCTGAAGCAAGAATATCCGAGATTAAAGCACTACAGCCGTTGGATGGACATCCAACGGCCACTGCTGCTAGAATCGTGTCTTGATATAAGTTGACAAAGCCTTCTGTACGGCTTAGTAGGCCCACAAGCCTTTCGTACACGTCACTCACTATAATTCTCAAAAAATAGTAGGCCCACAAGTAAGCATCACATTTATGGCAGAGAACATATAGCCCATTTGTGATTTGTAATAATGTACAGCCCATTTTTGAATTCTAATGGAATTTACAACAGCCCATTTACATTCTGTTAAAATTACAGCCCATTTTCTAGCCAGGACAACGATTAATAATTTCAACCAACCGCTCAAAACAGAATTCAACCAAAAATCGCACATTTTGATGGGATCCGAAATATTGTTATCCCGAAATTTTGAGTCAGATTAAATATAATTTCAAAATGAATTTGTATCAGGTAAAAATCTAACGAAATATTACGCGCGCAATAAGTAATGAAATTAAAATTTTCATATTAAAAAAATAATATTTTGGAAACTAATTACCTGTTTGGTGTGTTTTTTGTATATTTGCAGCCCAGTTTTTATAATTACACCCCATTTATTATTTCTTAAAGCCCATTTTCTTGTTAGGCCTAATGCATCCCTCCTAGGAAAGATTTACAGCCCACCGGGGCGGAGAATAACAAGTTGACCTGGGTTGGGTATTCCGCAAAAGAGAGTATAGTTGGGCTAGCCATTTTCACCTTGAAAATTTAATATCTGGGCTGGATATCTGGTCAACATAAAATAATAGCCTGGGCTAGATGGGCCACAGCCCGCCCAGTTGATACCGTGCTCCTATGAACAATAACAAAAACATCGCTCAAGAAAACCTCCGCTTACACCTCAAAAAACAAATATTGCTCGAGCTGCTAGCCATGGGTCCCAGCTGTCGGCCACTTCTTGTGCAATTCTCTCGTTTATTAACAATATATGTTGACAATGGTGTGGGACCGTGATGTCAGCAAACCAGGAGGAAGCAAAAAAATTATAGTTGTATATAATAAGGAGGAACTTGCGTACATACGACTATGCCCGGGTGGGTCCCTACTATCATCCTCTCCAAGTAAAGTCATCTCCTGATTCCTCATGTTTGCTGACCATGTTGACAACGCTCGGCGCCATGGCGAGCGCAAAAACTTGAAGGACGACGGAGTGGGCCTCACGGGCCCTACGGATGGTCTGATACAGCACCCGCTGCTAATTCAGGAAGCCAGGATCATCGGACACCTATGAGCACCTTCGAGAGACTGAGCCGGCATGAAACGGTAAGGCCGCGCTTGGGAGCTCTGGATTGTTTCACACATGTATTAAGATACAAGTGTAATTTAATCATCACCAGAAACAATGCATAAAATACAGGCGTAGTGAAATCCACGGCCCGAGGTCTGTAACGAAAACCAGCGAGTTACATGTGTAATTTGAGAGACCAGTGTATATTTTACCAGTCGAAGTCGACCAACCAAGCGCTTCTCCCAAGACCATCTGCTTTTATTTACAAGCGTCAGTTTTACAAGTGGTTTTGGTTGGAAAACGACAATCCAATCATGGCCTAAGATGATGAGTTGGTCGAAAGATCAAATGGTTTCACCTCTGACCTACCCGAGTTGTCGTATAGGATATGAATGAAACATAAGACGATGCACTTCTTAAGCATAGAAAGAGGATGATCTTCTTAACATGCAAATCACCGGCATTAGATCAACATGCAAAACATTATGAAGCATTATTCTTAGGAGGCACCATGAACAGCTCGTGATGCCGCATGCCACAACATTCCAAGCTCAACTTTGCAATCAAACACACAAGGCATGGCATTTCATAGACAACATTCAGAACAAACTCTTAAAATACCTTACATAATTCAACATTCATGTGACTATGCATCTCAGCAGAGTAAATATTAACTTTTGAACTGAACATAGGAATAGGAAAAAATGAATGACGCTGCTCACAACAAATGGCGTCCCACTCCAAAATATCAAATGCATGTCTTCAGGCTAACATCAATGAGCAAAATTTGACAAGGTTTTCCAATTCCAATATATTAAACTAATGTCTTCGTGCTAACATCAATGATTAAATTTTGACAAGCTTTTGCCATTCAAAATATGTATTGCCTATGATTGTGGAACGGGCAATGTTTGTCATCAGTTTGCACATTGAAATGGCACATGGAGCCGGATTAACAAGCATATCATTTTGTGCAGTTCCACTGAAATCAAACAATGTCCTACGTAGCATGGTGGATTTCGTATTTATATGTTTCAAGGCGTTGAACACGTTGGCAGGTCCATTCAAGTAGATAGTCTGGTGGCTCAAGGTGACGAGGAATGATTAGAGAACCATTTGATGTGTTGTGCATGATGAAGTATTATGGAGGACACGAACCATCTGAACATTTTGTGTAGTTCTAGTGAAATCAAGCTGAGCATCCCTGTCTGCATAAATATAGAAAAAGCATGATGAATATAATAGTGGTACTAGTTAATTAAACATACGCTTACAACTATAATCATCTTCATTATGTTAACAGGAAAAGATAGCAATACAATAGCTATAATTAAACATTTATTCAAAACAATACAACAATATAAGTAGGACAACATAACAAAGCACAATCATGTGGATGAAGGCCGATACTGACCTCGTTTGTTATAGCTGCGTCGGCAACTGATTTGGTCATACCTTTCCTTGTGGAGTAAATTTTGCACTCCACGTGTTGTTGAGTTTCCCATGCTCTCTGCGGACTAGTCATGTCACTAGCGTCTACTAATACTCTGTAAAGCTTCTCGATCATTCCTTGTGTAATGTAGCACAAATAGTGACTGCTTCTTTCTGGAAAGTGGAAAGACCAACTAGGCCCAATAATGCAACAATTTGCCTTAAACACATTGGCTCCTTTTGTGCAGTTCAACTAAAATCAATCTCGAAATAGAACCGAGCAAAAGTTTTGATATCCCTGTATGCAACAATAGGTATAAATGAAACAATTACTGAGAAATAACAGTTGATGACTTATACTCCCAGAAGAAAAAAACATCTACCTTATCTTAATGGGAAACAAAGCAGGAGAGTAGCAATTCTCAAATAGTGTGATTCATTCATATTAACTGAGACATTATCTTAACAATACCTTGTTTCAACATGTATAAATAACGACAAAGAAGAAGAGTACCATTCCTAAATCAATGCGACTGATCCATATTAACAGAGACATTATCTTAACAATACCTTGGTTAAACATGTAGAAAGAACTACAAAGCAGGATAGTACCATTTGTAAAAAACTGTAACTAATATATAATAACAGAGATATTATATCAACAATACATTTCTTAAACTTGTACTCCGGTCGATCCCTAATAGAAATGGTACTCCCACTGATCCCTAACAAGTGTTGCAGTTTTGAGGATTCAATAGTTAATTCGGAGAGTGGCATTAGATTAACAAAAAAACATAAACAGTTGCAGGGGAGAGTGGGCGCAACAGCACCATGTGCTTCCATCTACTTATAAAGGGGGTGATGCAGAGTTTGTTCTAACAAAGCAACAAGTATCATGTCTGGGTTGGTCCCATTATTGTTCACTTAATGGGAAAAGACAGCAATTCAACAGCTTCAATTCAACATTTATTTAAAACAGTACCAATACAAGTGCACATCATCTCAAAGCACACTACACGATCATGTGGATGAAGGGCGGTACTAACCTTTCATGGTGCAGTCAAGATCACCTACGAATCGGCCAACATGAATTGGAAATCCAATCTCGTTTTGTGTAGTTCAACTAAATCCAGCAAAGTCGTCGGTGTGACATTTAAGTTCGCAGTAGCAACAAGTTGAATAAATATCCCTGTTTTAACAGAGGAAAAAATGAAACAATTACTGGCCAATAAAGGAGGATGAAAGATACGGTGAGAAAAAGAAGCACCTACCTTATCTTGATGGAAAACAAAGTAGGACAGTTGCATTGATTCAGATTAACATAGACATTCTCTTAAAACAACATTCTTTAAAAATGTAGATTACTTTTAACAGTGGCATTGCTTCAATTTTCCAGCGGCATTCTTAGATTAACAACAGCAAAATAGTTGTATGGGACATGAGACATTGGACATGCCAGCACTGTGTGCGTCCACACATATAAATGGGTGGTGCAGAGTATGTTGCCAAATAGCATATCTGCGTTGGTCCCATATTTGTTTTCTTTGCAACTTTTTCCTATGCGATGGCAGCAAACCTAGTCCTACACAAACTACCTGACCCCCTAGTTTCTTTCCTTTTTCAACAAAGAGATCGGTTCCTTACAGATGGGTGTACTGGGTTACCCCCCTTTTCCCTTTTCAACCAACAAAGCGGCTAGGTAGCCAGTCTATACTACTTTCCCTCCCTCCTTTCCTCATTGAACCATGTCCTAGATTCAAGATCCACCCAACCCTCCCTTCTTTCCTCTTTGAACCAAGACCTAGATTCAACTACATAATCGAAACAGATCAGCATGCTACATCAATGACAGTTTCAAAGAAAGTTATACCTTAGAGTCGTCAGGAGGTGGCTAGGCGTGCGGCGGAGGCCGGATCTGCCCGCACTACATATGGCAGCAAGGAAGAAGGGGTCGAAGGCCCTCCCGCGTAGGCGCTGTGTGAAAGAGAATAGTGCAGCCGACAGTGGATTGCCTCCCTCGCCAAAGGCAAGAGAGTGAACGATGCACCTCCTCCCCTTCCTAGTGCGACGGGATCCGAATGGCTCCTTCACCAACTGTGAGGGGGGAGAGAGAGACGCAACCTTGTTTAGATCCGATGAAGAGGGTGATAGACTATGAATAGAGCAAACCCTAGAAAAGGAACGCTAAGCCTCCAGCGTGTGTGAAGAATGCAAACCCTAGCGAACAAGCGGTGATGCTCTAGCTTATATAGTACTAATATAGTGGAGTGGTATTCTTTTTCTCTCCATAACAATCATTTTAAATAGTGTACAAAATGAAACTCTTTGTTTAACGTACCAGTGAAGAAAACTACGATCAAGTATCGATCCACGCATCCTGGTCGCACCTTCTGGTGTTCATGTGCGGTACACCACCCTCCGTTAGGTGAACAACAACACACGCGCCAAATTATCGGAAAGGTGTGAGAGTGTGTACAAATAAATAAATAAATTTAATTTCAATTATGTTGTATGTATAGTTTGCCCTCTCTCAATAATTATGGTTTTTTGTGTTAAAGTTTGACTTCAATCAAATCTAATATGCAGAATAAATAAAAATGGAGGGGTACTACCTCCATCCGGGTTTTTAGTCCACACCATATTTTAGTCAAAGTCAGACCACATATTTAGTTAAAAGCTGGTCAAATAAAATTACAGGGTAGCTGAAGACAAAGTTGTGAGAAGGCTTAGAAATCAATACAAAACTTTTGCTATTAGTACCAACGTCGATGCTTCTTCGAGGAAACATTTGATTCATATCCAATTGTGTGATAAAATTGAAACAATGTAAACGACTGCTCCAAGATGAACTGGTGAAGGATATCGCCTTTGTGGTAACAAGCAAAGAGCATTGATGGAAGACAACCCTTTCTTCATTGAACATCGATCAGTTCACCAGCCGATGCAGCCATGAGATGCAACCATGATCATCGATAGCTCATCATGGCGTGATGCATCATCAATTTTGGCATTATATTTGGGTCAGGCACCAATGAAGTTTGATAATGCTCACTATGGTTTGTTTCTTCTCGGTAATCAAGCTCGAGAAAGGAAGAGCTGAGCAACACTGACCATTCAATTTTGTGCAGTTCCACTAGAAATTGAGAAGACATGCCCGAGTATGGAGATACGCATCCCTGTTTGCAAAAATGTAAGAAAATGAAATTTAAGTATTGCCGTTACTTTGTTTTAGCAGTGGAAGAAGATTAACAACGGCATCTTAATTGTCAACGCCTCTACATGGGCATTGCTTCATTTTACAAGTGATAGTTTTAGATTAGTAGCGGCAATACCAGCATATGGACAATGACCGCACAACCACCATGCACTTTTTGTTGAAAAAAACATGTATACCTCCACCGATGCATAAATGATAAACCTGGACAAATTTGGAGTGGCCTTTCCTCTATAATAGTAAAATGTAGGTGATGTTGGACCAGCCGACGAACCCTAGCTACTATACATGGTGAGGTGGGGATTAGTAGTATAGAATAAAACCCGCATGTAGAGTACAATGAAGCATGAAATCCAAAAGAAGTTATACCTCATGTGGGCGAGATGTGGATTAGGCGGGCGGGCGGGATCTGCCCACACGACAGCAACGAACAAGGGCATGGAGGACCTTCGTCCATGCAAGCATCGTCTCAGAGAGGACGGTGCGCATCGGCTTCCTCCATCACCGACGGCGACAGTGTCAACACTGGACCTCCTCACCTCCCGCAGGGGATGGGATCCAGCCGGATCTGTGACCACCGGTGAGGAGAGAGAGATAGAGTGGACACTGTCATCTTGTTTAGGTATTGAGTGGGTGCAAGAGCGAGACGTGAGAAACCCTATCAAACAAGAGGTTACAATGTAGTAAAAAACCTTCTCCATAACAGTGGTTTTAAATAGAATACGTGTGTTCCTGGAAAAAAGAAACGAAAACTAGCGGACAAATCTTTTTTAACGTACTAAGAAAGAAAACTCGATCAATAACACGCCCCCGCTTCCAGTCACAGTTTGTATCGCTCACGTGTGGTCCCCGACCCTCCATTATTAAGTGAACAAATTAAAGGGTCAAATTATTACGTACGTAAGCTGCCTCTTCGTGTACAAATGCGCTCCATCGTGTACTCGCTGGTATCTCGAAGGCAGAGTGCATGTACATTTCTTCTTGTATGTCATACTCCATTTATCTCACTTCATATTGTTTCCCACTCCTATGATATTCCTACCCTATTAAGTGAACAAATTAAAGGGTCCAATTATTACGTACGTAAGCTGCCTCTTTGTGTACAAATGCGCTCCATCGTGTACTCGCGGGTATCTCGGTGGCAGAGTGCGTGTACATTTCTTCTTGTATGTCATACTTCATTTATCTCACTTCATATTCCTTCCCACTCCTATGATATTCCTATCCTAGGAACAAAATGAGGCGGTACTAAGTTTGTGTGTGTAGGGAGAATGAGACATTGATGACGTGTATGAGTAGTCACAAGAGTCGTCGCGCACACACATAGACATAGACATGCATATCCATGTTTGCGTAAAATTCCATCTCCAATTCCATATCCATCTCCAATCATATTTGTCAACTGGCACATTATTTATGTTATTAATTATATATGCAACAATATTTACGTACATCATCTCTTGTTTGCGGGCATCCGGACCGCTGTCACGCCCGCTCCTTACCGCCCTGGCCAACCCAACCCTCTTCATCACTCGCACGTGCTTCCCCCCGAAATGGTGAGTGCCACATTCATGCCCAGCCAAAGCGGATGCAACCTCTCACTAGGGCTGGTATTGAAGCGGCACGCTGGCCGAGAGAGCGCCGCCCGCGCCGCTTCTCGGTGCACGTGACTGCTCCATGTTCAAACGTCACCACGACCGGCCACAACATGCATGTAAATAGTTCTTGGGAGTCCATGCTATTGCTAGCTGTCTTCCCCCTCCTCGTCAATCTCTTCCAGTAGTGCTAGTACTCCATGGCGCGATCCATCGACAAGCAAGAGGGAAAGTTATCGTATACTCGGTTTATGGTGAGTGGCATGCCGAGCGATTGTGTGGGGTGGAGCCGTGGAGGAGGGTGAGACACGAACGCGGCAGACGTGATTTAAACGTTGGTTTTTCTCGATGGTGCGATCCAACGACACGAAACGTTGGTTTCCAAAAGAATATTGTACTGCATGATAGAGATAGAGTGATGGTTTGCTTCTTCCATCCAATAACTATACCAGGTCTTTGTGATTTTGCGGCTCATTGGTCACTATTACTGCGGCGGTAGAGCATCGTAGAGTGCATGCACTCTTATTTATTTATTTTGTGATAAAACTAACTTTCTCCACTCTTGCACCAGAGGAGGATGAAACACGGCAACCCGTTGACTACATGGCCCACGTCCCACTATCACCATATTCCTTGGACATCATGCGATACCTCTAGTCCTTTTTTCTTTGTGTAGTAGTACATTTAACCACATGGCCCACCATACAATCTCACATACTACCTCCGTCCCCTATGTAATTTATGCATGATACTAGTATATGATACTCCCAATATGAGTAGCCTTATACACATACAAAAAAGAACCGGAGGGAGTACGAAGCTTTATGATTTTGTTTCATGTATGTATCATGACTCCAAGGTTGCCCCATTACAACATTCCATCAAATACTAAGGAAAACTAACACGCATGCTGATGCATCTCAATAATTCACAGATTATAGCCAATATTTACTTCACAACTAAAGACAAAAGTTGTGAGAGTGTGTACAAAAAATGACTGATGGGGTCTCTACGCGTTAAACCCTAAACCCTAAATAGGATTTAATTTCCTGGCTAGGTAGAACCTATCGAAGGAAAGAAGCATGTCACTCTCGGATCATATGATGCTTTTGTGCAGTTCCACTAAAATCGAGCTGAGAATCCCTCTTGGCAATTATATTGAAGACGTGTGATTAGAATAATAGTCGTGGCACTAGTTCATGAGACATAAACTCATCACAAATAGAAGCCGGTAGAAGTAGAGAAAGATCCACATCGAGACAGAGCTACATGGGGAGCTGCGGCAGTGGAGCAAGCCGGCTCCAAAAAGAAGTTGTACCTGGGACGTTGGGGTGTAGCTAGAAGGGCGGTTGGGAGGCGGCATCAGCCATACCGCGGGAACCCCCGATCGGGACGCATCGACAGTGGGTTTTCTCCCTCGCCGCTATAGACCGTGTCTGCGCAGAACATCGTCCCCTTCCCCCAGCGGCAGGATCAGGCCGGATTTGTGACCAGTGGTGTGGCCACCGTTGTTCTCTGCTTTTGAAGAGAGCTACCCAAGCAAGCAGGCTTGTAGCTTAGGCTCCTGCTAGTGTATATATAGTCGAGCAATTTTCTTTTTCTCTCCATATCAACCATTTTATATTGCGTACGTGTCATTGAAGTGTGAAATGATGGTTGCTTCGTCCGACTAACTTACTGTGTGATTTGACTACTCCTGAGTGGCCCCTACACGTACTCCTCCTACATGTATGACCGTTCCTGGGTCTCACTTGTACTTATCTCTATTTTCTTGCGTGACACGTAGACAAGATGCGCATAGAGGGAATTTGTTACTGCATGTTATTACGTACCACTAATACCTACTCCCTCCTTTCGGTTCACTACTAGTACTCCCTCTGTCCTGGCTTATTGGTCACCTTTGTACTCAATTCATGGGCTCATTTTCCTCAAGAAATTGTCATTACCAACGTATTAATATCGGGAATGCATGCGTGAACAACGAATGATTAAACCTTGCATGCAACATTTTGACAACGCATTGACTTATGAACATGTGAATGTGAGGGACTACAACCTCGTGCATGCATGCAACAGTCACGCGTACACATGGACACAAAAATGCGCACGACGCCCTAATGCATGCATGTCCGAGCACACGATGGAACACAGACGGTCACGCTCAAGTGCTCAACCTACACGTGCACACATATATTCAGCCAGGGTGAGCTATTGACCGTATAAACACCGGAAAATGTATATATTGACCACAATGACCATATTATGAAGTCCACTGACCGTATTTTTACAAATATACAGTGACAAATAGTGTATTTATCTCATTTCAAATTAAGCCATATTAACTGGAAAGGAAGTAGTATGGACTAGCATTACTTTGTTGTGTCCTGTTAACTTGCAGAACGAGGAGAAGCTTGTAGGACGGGAGAAGCTTGCGCGTGGTGGCTCGGAGCACAAGGAGAAACTTTTGACTAATGCAAGCTCTCCCTCGCTTAGGCGGTGGACGTGCAACAGTTAATTTGGTGTCAGATTGCCAGAAACATACACTGTACTAGTACCATTATTGTTCAACTTCCCGAAGAGGCGAACAACCAAGCGCAAAGTTTACTACTCCGAGTACTTGTATTACATAGTACTACTAATACTACTATAAAGGTATATACTACTAGGAACCGCATCATGGGGTGTCTGCATTCTTATTTTCTTTTAATCTGTGATAAAGTAATCTTCAACACGTTTGGTTCTCTTCGAGGGTTCTCGCATGTGATAATGGAAGTTGATTGCATGGAACACTCGCCATAATTCTTGCTTAATTCTGGCTTCTATCCTGTTAGAAATAGGAGGACTCAGTAATATTTTCTCTTTTTTTATTCAGCATGTAAACAGGTCAGCAAACCTTGCGGCGCATCTTTGTGCGAACCGTACTTGCTGCACTTTGAATGTGACCGGGAGTTGGCGTGATGAAACACCTCGTTTCCTTCTTCTTTTTTTGTGCGGTACCTCGCTTACTAGTGACCAGGCTCTTGGCTAATTGTCCTAAGAATGCATATATATGAATAAATCTCTCTCATTTACCCGCCAAAAAGATTAAGCCATATTAACCGAAAAGGAGGGAGTATGGACTAGCACTACTTTTTGGTGTGTCCCGTCAACTCGTAGAACGGCGAGAAGCTTGCTGGACAAGGTGAAGCTCACTTATGCCCGCTCCATATACCTCAAGCTCGGTGGCTCACAAGACAAGGAGAAGCTTTGGACTTATGCAACCTACCCTCGCCCAGGCGGTGGCCGTGCAGCAGTTCATTCAGTGTCAGATTGCCAGAGGCATACACTGTAGTACCATCATTGTTTGACTTCCTGAAGAGGCGAAGAGGCAAGCGTAAGGTTTAGTAGTATGAGTAATACTACTACTAGTATACAGGTACTAGGAACCACATGGTGGAGCATCTGTACTCTTATTTCACTTTAATCTTTGATAAAGTACACATTTATTCGGGAGAAGTGCGAAAAACGGCAGCCCAATGGTACTACTAAAAAACATCGAACATGTAATAATGATATCGATCAACCATACTTGAATATATCTTGGCCTCCGTCCGTGCCCGTCTGTGTGTTCTTGATCCTCGTCTCTCTCAAGGAACGGTGGGTTGACCATTTTGCCATCTATTGAGATCGGTTTTCTCACACTCCGGTCCCACATGTCAGCGATATGCCAAGAGGAATTGCATTGACCGACAGGCCGTACGCGTACTTGGTTTTGTACCTTCATACTACTCACTCCGTCACAGTTTATAGGGTGCGCTTCATTCTCATGCATTTCTCACCATGCATTTCCACCATCAGAGAGATTTTAGACGTGTTTGGTTTAATGCTTAATTAATTAGGGCATGGTAACCGAAATCAAGTCCACAATTTTCTCTCTACGTAGGTGTGTACGCGGAGTGGAGTAAGTGCATGCATGTGTGTACCCGGTGTGGAAGCATTGCATGCATGTGTGTACACATTATTTCCTCTAGTAATAGACGTCACGCTATAACTACGAATGCTATTTTTCAGGTTGATCGCTACTCGCCTTGGTCCCGGAGATTGTTGAAGCGCGCTCTATAAACAGTGACGGAGGGAGTAGTATGAGTGGATTCAAAGAATAACGTATTGATGGTTGCTTCTTCCGAGCAACTTACAGTGGTAAAGGTGCGGCTTATGATTTGACTGCTCATTACTCACTATTACTACGGCACAACGACCGGGCTGAGTCTCCCATGCGGTTGTGCACTATAATTTGGTGCGTGGCACATAGACCCGGATGCTGAAGAGGCTTCTGGCAATGCTATCAAGCTTCCAGCATTTGTTTACATAATTGATGTACTATACAAATAATTTTCCAGTGACATGAAATTGTAAAATGTTGTGAGCTTTCAGGTTTTGTTTCGTGTCTCTTTCCATCCATGCTCTTCTGGAAAAATAAAAAACTAACTTCCTTGCTAATGCATCTCAATGGTTAGCAGATTAGAGCTAATATTTACATCACAACTGAAGACAAAGTTGTGAGAAGGTGTCAAATTCAAATTGATCCATGCTTTCATTGGCAGTAACTTCCCCCCAGCTCTATCTAAATCAACAAGGCATGCTGGGAAAAAAGTAGCTGTCAGGAGGATGCAACATTCCAATCATTTTGTGCAGTTCCACTAAAATAGAGCTGAGTGTCCCTATTCCAAAGATGTTAAGTGTGATTACAATAATAGAGGACTGTTAATGAAACAATAAACACACAAATAGAAGCTGGTCACCTTTGCAGTCTCTCTTAAGACTAACTAGTTGGAGAAGATTAAGCAAATAGTTGGAGAAGATTACGCTTGGAGTTGGATGAGGAGGATAGAGCAAAACCAATCTCCCTTTGTGAAGTCGCACTGAAATGTAGAGACATTGCCCGTGTGACATTTTAGTAGAACTGCACAAAATACTCTTAAGAAAAAAAAGTGATTTGTGCAGTTCACCAAAAGGTCGCAATAGCAACAAGGTGAAATGGATGGCTCTGTTTGCAAAAAAAGAGGTAGAAAGGAAATAATTACTGGCCAATAATAGTTGATGACACATACCACGACAAAAAAGAAGCATATTCCTTGCCCTAAGGGAAGATAACAGCACGGTTGTGTTTATCTAAAACAGTGTCAGGACAAGATTGCAATATGGAAAGTACGTCGGACGAGCTACGTTCTGGGCAAAGAACTAGGGAAGATCCACATGCAAGATTTTCCACATGCAATGACATGGGAATATAGGAAGTGGAGCAAAGGCCGGAGGGGATACCTGGGGGTCGTTGGGATGTAACTAGGAGGGCGGCAGTGGGTGGGATCTGCCCATACTACGACAGCGAGCAAGTGGCGTAGGCCCTAACACGCCGGAGCTTGGTCAGAGAGAACGGCGGGTACCGCAGATCGGGACGTGTTGCCTCGGTGCCGTCGAATGGAGAAACGATGCACATCCTTCCTTTCCACCGGTGGACGGGCTGCGGCCGGATCAGTGACCAACAGTGAGAGAAAGAGATGGCACCGCCTTGTGTGAGATACTCTGAAGAGAGACAAGCCCCAGCAGGTAGGCTCCATTGTATATAGTGGAGCGGACTACTTTTTTCTCCATAAAAATCATTTTATATTCTGTGTACGTGCCATTGAGCAATATAACTTTATTTAAAAATAACGCGCCAATGCATCAAGTCAAACTTTGTTTCATGCATGTGTGGTACACGCCTCCGTAGGTAAACAACCGCTACACGCGCTCAAATTAGCACATGGGCTGCCATTTCGTATAGAAATGAGCTCCACCGTGTAGCCGCGCGAGTGTGGCTGGGCACGAAGCGTGAATACATGCACCTACTCTCTTCGTGTACGTACACCACCTACATGGGTTTGTGTGAGAGAGATACAAACCTAGAGAGAGATAGTCTGTGGGTTCGTGAGTGTTTTTTCTTTGGGGTGCGGGTGTGTGTGAGAGATAGGTAGGGAACATGTGTCGATGATATTTCAAACAGAAAATGTAACATATGCAATGTGTGTGAAATAGAGGTCTGGATATATCATATATATATAGAGGGGGCGATCCACGAGAAGAGACTGGAGGTAACATCGAGGTGAGGTATCCATAGAATGGAAGTGATGGATGAAGTGTGTGTGTGTGCACGCGCACGCAATCAATAAAGAGTGCCATCGAATTTATGTGTGACCATGTCAAAGATATAGGGTGGATGGCCTACTTGAACATGAGAGGGGATAGGTGCAGTTTGTCTCTCTAGCATGGCTACCTACCTACAGTGTTCGACTATCAGTGTGTGGGGGGTGGGGGCAGAGACCTAACTGTAGAGGTAGAATGGTTGGTATATGTGTGGAGGAGGAGAGAGACCTACCTTATGTATTGAGGGAGATCGATCGGCATCCATGCATATGTGTAGGAGAGGAATAAGGTTGGGAGAGAGACAGAGCTAGAGTGTCGGAGGGGTTGGTGGTGGAGTTGCTTCTCACAAATGGTGGGAGAGGCCTACTAGACAAAAGGAGGGCACGCGAGCAATATCAATAAGAGAGGGGATGTCTGCCTTCCTATGCACATGCATGTGAGAGGCGGGTCACGAGGCATGAACGAATTATGAGGGGGATGATATGGCTGTGGTAAGCAGACGTAACTACATAGGAAGATCGAACGTCCTTTGTCGAAGAAAGGGAGAGACATAACTTCTGAGGTACGTCGATCAATGCGTGGGGAAAAATGCATGCATGAATATATATATAATGGTGATACGCATGGTGTGGTTATGAACATGTTATACTATGTATAATATATAGAACATTTATTTGAATTTGTGATAATGTGTGGCTTTTGCAGCTCAGGGCTAAATACTTGTCATAATATAGGGGGCGGGGCAATATACTTTGTGTGATAAACATAGTGTACGTATGAATTGCAGCGATAGTATAGACATTTGGAATGCACTATAATGTTCGTATGAGTAGGTTACATGCATTATACAGCCAGCGAAAAAATTTAATTGGACATAACATGGATTCATAGCATTGAATAGCATTTGTACTGTAAATTGGGACAAGACTCTCTCTGTCGGCATTCTGTGACCGAGGGTGCCTACACTCGCCTGCCTGCGGCCCGTGGTGTGGCTCCATCAGTGGCCTGGTATGGCTAGTTCCAGCAACAATGACTCAAGACCCTCGCGAGGGGCCAAGCCTTGCAAGGCGGATGACACCAAGACCTTCCTGGGGTTTGCCTCACTAGGCTGGCTCCCGAGGAGCGGAGATATCAAGGCAAGGCGCACCTCAAGAGGCTCACATGACGCAAGCCATGACGACCAAGGCCAGGCAGGCGCCAGCGGGAGCATTGTACCAGTTTCCTCTTTGGTGCTAAGGGGGCAAGCACAGGCGCGGAGTCCCGAGGAATCAAGCAAAGGTTTCCATATCTGTGCAACAAGATCAAGACCGCCAAGACGGCAGGACAGAGGTCATCATGGAGCCCATGACAGCGTCACCACCAGAGCCTTTTGTAGGCGAAGACTAATTTTGTCAGGATAACTTGTACTAGTTGTCTCCCTTCGAATTTGGCCATTGTGGGATCCCTTACCGCATAACATTTGAGAAGAGGACCAAGGCAACTATAAATAAGACTTAGCCACCACCATAGAAAGATAGATCATTCAGACCATCCTCACACCCACCATCTCGTCGAGCTCAAGAACACCTCACCTCCTGAGGTAGTTCATCCATTGTACTAGTTCATCCTCAGCCCCTCAAGCCAATCCACCACAAAGTTGGAGTAGAGTATTACACCACAAGGTGGACCGAACCAGGATAAATCTCTGTGTCTCTCGTTCTTTAGGTCCGTCATGCTAGGTCGTGGGATCGTTAGCGAGCGAGCTAGGGAGAGAGTGTTCTTCATGTGCACCCTAGTGTTCAAACCTCTCTAGGGTCTGCGGAGCCCTGAATCCTACATTTGGCGCGCCAGGTAGGGGTGCCCTGAAACCTCTCTTCCGTCGATCAACACACCGCCGCTCCTCTGCTTCCATGGATGATGCCCGTCGGTCACATGCTGAGCACCGTGCCGCTCTCAACACTCGCGTCGCCAGACGGCGCCCGTCAGCGGGCCCCCCGTCGCTCTCCATCACCCGCTGCCAATGCCGCCACCGGCCCGGCGAGGAATGAGCAGCAAGCTTCGTCGTTGCACCCCTTCCGTGTGGAGGATGGATGCACAGCCACCCCGTCACTGACTCCGGCCAGCTCGTCGTCCCACGCTCACCGTGGGACCGCAGACGCGTAGGCTACGCTGCTCATGGCGCACGAGCTCCTGCGTTACCGCCCCGTCGATGACCTCTACGAAGACTGGTTGGACCGCATCGCCGAGCTCGTCAGCGCCGCCGGGGGCACTCCTACACCGTCCCTCTCGTTGCCTCATCCACCCCCACTGTGGGCAACGCAGCGCATGGAGCGCCTCCACCACCTCCCCGTCAAGATGTTGCCCTCGGACCAAGAAGCATGGCCCCTCGGCATGACCCGCCGCACCAGGCACCTGCGCGTGAGGAAGAAAGCTGCTGTGAAGTCCAATAGCCGCAAGAAGGTGCTCCAGCAATCCCTCGACCGCCACGTCAAGACTGCCTGCCGCCTGCAGTGGTGGTGCGCGATCGCCAAGATTAGGCTCGACCTCCACGACGGCCCCGTGACCACAGAGGCCCGACAAGTTCAAGCCTGACCTGCCTCCATTCTATGATGGAACCCCCGACCCTGCGGAGTTCCTGCAGCTCTATGAGCTGAGCATCGAGGCAGCCAACGACGACGAGAAGGTCATGGCGAACTAGTTCCCCATGGCCATCAAGGACGGCGCGCAATCGTGGCTCCTGAACCTGCACGCGGGATCAAACTCCTCCTGGGGTGAGATGCGCGAGCGTTTCGTCACCAATTTAAGGCACTCGTGACCGCCCACCTGCCACGGGTGACCTGTGGTGCATCAAGCAACAACCTGGGGAGACCCTACAGAAGTACATCCAACGCTTCAATGGCGTTCGACTCAAGATCCCCAGGGTTTCTGACAAAGCCATTGTCTCGGCATTCTCCGATGGCGTCTGCGACATCAATATGAAGGAGGATGGTCTGAATGAGGACCTATGCACAGCTCTCGGGATGTTCAACATTGCAACCAAGTGCGCGAGAGCTGAGGAGGGACGCCTCTCCCTCCTCGCGCTTCTAGTTGCCAACCCAGAAGACCAGAAGGCCAAGACCAAGGACGTGAAGCGCAAGGGGGAGGCCGTGCTCGCGGTTGAACCAGAAATGAAATGCGGCCGTGACCACCCCGAGTCATCCAAGGGTAGCCGCCCGTTCTGCGCCTTCCACAATGTACACAACCACAACACGAACGTCTGTGAGGAGCTCAGGGCCATCCGCGACGGACGCTTCGGTCGACGCCCCGAGCGCAACGACTGAGGCTATGGCCAAGGAGAAGGCAGAAGTGGAGGACCCTGGGATGACCGCGGCCCCCGCTAGGAGTGGCGTGCCAGCCTCGTGAGGACCGCTGGCAGGATCAGCCTCGCGAGGGCGTTTGGAGGGACCAGCCTCGTGCGGACCATCCTCAGGGCAGGGCCGGCCTCCCTCTGCTGCCGCCACCACCAAGAAAGGACGACCACCACCACGAAGACAAGGGGGGTGGGGGCTTCCAGGAGCCTTGCACCATCGCCTGCATCTTGGGCGGCGCTCAGGCCCTGCCTCTCACTGCATCTTCAAGAAGTTTGCTCGTTAGGTGAATGCGGGCCTCCCCGGGCTTGAGGCCACGTGTCCGCTCAGGTGGTCCAAGTGCACCATCACCTTCAGCTCGTACGACCACCTCAAGTGCGCGGCAACCGCCGGCGCTCTTCCAATGCTCTGCTCGCCCGTCATCAACAATGTCCTTGTCACCAAGACCCTCATCGATGGTGGCGCAGGACTCAATGTTCTTTCCATCGAGACGTTCGACCACCTCCAAGTGTCGTATGATCAGCTGCAGCCCACCAAGCCCTTCTCAGGAGTGACTGATGGCTCCACCACCCTGATAGGGCAGATCCGCCTCCCTGTCACCTTCGTCCAGCTCGACAACTACCGCACCGAGCTCATTGACTTCGACGTCGCCCATGTCCGTCTACCGTACAACACCATCCTTGGGTATCCGGCCCTGGCCAAGTTCATGGTGGTCACCCATCATGGCTACAACGTCCTCAACATGCCAGGGAGCCACGGTGTCATCACGGTCACCTGCAAGGAGAAGGATGCGGTCTTCTCCCTTGAGTGCACCTACCAGGCTGCGGCGGTTGAAGACCTAGACAACGAAGGCGCCATCTACTCCCCTGAGGCAGTCCCCAAGAAGAATAATCAGCTGCTCCGCAAAGGGCCTCAGGAGATCGGTGTCTCCAGCAGCACCACCTCAGGACCAGCGCCCACATATGGGGCACCTCCCTCCCTCGCATAGGAAGGCGCGCCCGGCGCTCTCCTCGGGCTGGGCTCGAGGCTCTCTTCTGGAGGGCCTCTGACCTAGCCAATGTCATGAGGGAGGCGCTCGGCCACCACGTGGTGGCATGCTTCACCACAAGCTTCCCCCACGGGGGCACTAGGCACAAGGTGCCAGGTGCTTAGGAGTTCATCACCCAGACGACCGAGGAGCTTCAAGAGGCGAGAGCCATGCGCGGCGACCATCGCCTACCACCTGGCGCGGTTCCTTGTCCTAGCGAGGACAGCGAGCTGCGCGTCTGCATCAACATCCCCGGGCTCGACAGAGCCGCAGCTCAGCAGCGCTTCAGGCCTTTGCATGCCAGTCGGTGTGAGGGCCCACCTCACAGCTATGTTCACATGCCCTTTAGCTTGCCGAGCGCGGCTGCCGCCTTCCAGCGTCGCCTGTGAAGCATCATGGCTGCTCAGGAGGCCAGGTACCACGCAGTCCTGGCGGAGGCAGCGATGGTTCTTCACGGACCTCCCGAGCCTTCAGAGCCTTCCGAAGTTCAAGGCCAAGGCGGTTCGTGAGGAGTAACCTCTTCAGGTTGCATCTTCGGCTACTTCAACATCTCTCCAGCAACGGCACCAAGTGACATTTTCTAGTTTATTTAGTTGGGGGTGCCCCTCGGACTGCATCATCCCCATGTCGCATGGGCCTGTCCCTGCGACGCCTATCCTTTTTGCTTCTTTTGTTTACCTTGTTGGGGGCACCCCTCGGGCTGCGTCGTTACCAAGTGGCGTGGGTCCATCCTTGCGGCATGTATCGTTCTTGCATCTATCTGGACTAGCTTTATCTCCTTCCATGAGTTACTTTAAGATTATTATATGCCTGCCCGGTACTTCGATACCATGAACGTCATACGTCCTTGCAAACCCACCCACGACCTCCTCATGAGTAAGGACTGGCACGGCGTCTGTGTTTGGGTCCGTCCCTGCAGCATCGCTAAACCCAAGAGGCTGAGCTCTGGCTCGCAGGCCAGCTCCCGTGTACGTCACCTCCCATGGCCCTTGGTGCCTTGTTCTTGCATGAGCTAATCGCGGGCGGACAAGCCAGGGCGCACGACCTGGTGCCCCACCACCACGGGAGTCGTGCGCCGGTTGTCTTTCTTCAGGATTTATCACATGAGAAGACTGGGCACGGCGTCTGTGCTCGGGTCCGTCCCTGCAACGTCGATAAACCCAACAACTGAGCTCTGTCTGGCGGGTCGGCCCTATTCACGTCACCTCCTGGGTTCATTGGTGTCTGGCCTTCTCATGTGATCACCTCAGGAGATTCATTCGATGCAGGTTGCCTAACCACCTCGCAGGACCATTACAACTATCAAGAATCAAATTTAGGCGCAACCCGCCTTGAGGTAGGGCCTCGTGAGTCCCGCACTAGCTCATGAGTGCCCAGACACACCTCGTCTAGCCCTGTCGTGCAAGCCAAGTGTCAGGGCGGGGCTGTACACACCCCGAGGGTTCCACTCAGAGGGAGCCCTCACCCACGCACCAGTGGAAGCACCATGCTCCATGCTGGCAATCACGGCTATGCCCGTGCAAGTGCGGAAGCGCCATGCTCCGTGCTGGTGATAAAGAACTGAGGGCGGCCCCATGGCCGCATCAACCTCGGGGAGCCACCAGGATCAGTGTCTAGCCTCATCGCAACACTTTCCCCTCAGGAGATTCGTGCGAGGGGCCTGGGCACGGGGGCTGCACTAAGGTCACGTCTAGCATACGCCACCCTGCTAGGTCCCTCGGACCTGGTCGACGCGCGTCCCTCCGGAGTAGGACCTCGACGAGAAAAGGTATGGAGGTCTGTTTTCGCGTTAAGGGGGACTCCTTAGCATCGTGACTCA
Source organism: Triticum dicoccoides (assembly GCF_002162155.2). Classification (NCBI taxonomy): domain Eukaryota; kingdom Viridiplantae; phylum Streptophyta; class Magnoliopsida; order Poales; family Poaceae; genus Triticum; species Triticum dicoccoides. Next base: position 312,654,314 of record NC_041382.1, on the reverse strand, counting down.
GTAGCCAAACCGTTCACGTAGCCTCTCACCCCTTGGCCTCGTCCTGGTGATCCGGACAACCCAACGGCGGCTGAGATACGCGCGGGGCCGGGCCCTGCCGATGTAGAACATCAAGAAAACGGGAAGGAAATCACGAAATCCTAAAAAAATATTACAAGATATGTTGTTCTTCAAATACCAAACAGAAGTCTTAACGCCTCCATGAGGCATGGTGCATATCGTAGGAAAGTAAAAGTGGAAAGGAGCACCGCCAGCAAGCCACCTCTTCAGCCTTGGACTCTGCCGTGAGGAAGTGCCCCGTCGTCGACAGCATCACCGTCGCCTGTACCGTTGGTTGTGGCCGTAGGATCGGCGGCACCATCAGCCGAAGGCGCGGGGTTGATGGCGAGGAACTTCTCTAGTAGGGCCTCCACTAGGTCCTTCACGGCGTCGGCAGTGACTGCGCAGCGCTTCTCATCCACAGGTTCAAGCAGAGCTCCAAGGTCGGTGCATGTCGCGAAGGTGGAGGTGGATGAAGACACGCGTCATAGCCAAGAAAGAGAGCGCGCGGGCTTCCTCTTCCACCATGGTGCTAACACCATTGGCAATGCCATCGAGCGCCTTGATAAGCTAGGGGAGAAGCTCGGCGGGATCCTCCTATGTAGTCACCAACGGCTTCTTCATCCCCCTTCCGTAGAGTTCCCGCAATGCCTCGCGGGATCTCTTCTCAAGGGAATCAAAGCAGGCACGGTCGTTGGCAAGGATGCTAGCCTTGGCCTCCAGCAGGGCCTTCTACCCTTCCACCTTCTTCTTCAGCTCCTCCAGGTGATTGCGCTCCATGGCCTACGCCCACGCCAACTGCTCTAGCTCGGTGTCACAACCGGCGACCGCATCTTATAGAGCCTTCAGCTTCTCCTCCCGTGCCTCGTGCTGGTGAGCCTCGGCAGCACATTCGTTGCGCAGGGTCTCCAGCTCGGCCTCCGTCGCCCAGCAGCGCTCCTTGGCGGTCTGGGCATCCTTCAACGCCACCTCGTGGGCGGCTGCGACCAGGTCGATGTCCGGCTTACCCTCCTTAGAAGCTGCCATGGCTTGGCCCCATGCCGCCCTCACAGACGCATCAGATCATAGCCACCCGAGACCAACTCCAGGCACCCCGACGCCAGCCGACTTTCACCACCCTGAAGGTCGTTGCGAAGCTGGGTAAGCGCGAGAAGGGCGTCCTCTAGGGCATCAGGCGAAGCAGGGGGGTCAAGGCCCAGCGGCGCAACGGAAGGGAGAAGGGACGGGATCGGCAGTAAGGCCTGTAGATTAGCGGCAGCAGGAGGAGCCAGGGGCTCCTAAGACTTCGCGACCTCAGGAGGTGAGCTGGGGGCGGAAGCCTCAGGAGCCAGCCCAGCTACAGAGATCGCCTTCTCCTGAGGACGGGCTTCTGGATCTCGCGAGGATGACCCGGACGCTGAGGCTTGGGAGCCATCACCATCACTCCGCGCCAGAGGAGGCACCGCAGCAGCTCGCTGCTGGGCCATAGGGGTTGCGGTCGCACCCTTCTTCCTATTCACCACCGACGTTGTCCTAGCAGTGTAAGGGGACACATCAAGAAACTATGGCAAGAACAAGAACGAATGATCAGGGCAGAGCGCTTACTGTTCCACGGCGGTGTACTCCCTCGCCCTCTTCTGGTGCACCAAGCCCGAAAGCTTCGCGGGCTAGGACACCGGCACGCGAGCCCTAGGGGTAGACAAGGGCACAGAGGCCGGACCCACAGCAACGCTGGCTGGCGATGGAGCAGAAGAATCACCTCGGGATATCAGCGCTGATCTGCTCTTCTTCAAGACCCCGGCCTGTGGGTTCTTCGAGGGGGGTGCCCCGGGACCTCGTGGTGATCCTGGCAGGTTTCGGGGACTCCCTCACTGGACACTCGCCGGCCTCATCATCGTCAGGGAGGCTGCGGAGGAGATCTACCAAGCGCGAAGGAGAAGTCTCCCCCGCCCCCTCCCTGGTTGCCTCCAAGTCCAACCCCTCCTCCTGGTCGGGCTCACCGGAGGACATCACCACCGGGGTCCCGGTAGGCGCTGGCGACTCGAGCCTGCGTTCATTAAAGACGGGCATGGTGGCAGAGATCTTCGCCCCATCCGGGCGGTGGTACAGTGGAAGATGGGTATCAGGTGGGTACCCTTGATCTTCCGTGACCAGGAGGTGGAGGACCTTGTCCAGCTCCTCGTCGGACAAGGCATCCGGGCATAGGCGGAGGTCGCCTCCCTCGTCCGAGAGCTTCCACAAGGGGCGCGAGCGCACCTGGAGCGTAGCTAGGCGCTACGCCAAGAACTCCTTGACAATCATGGCCCCCATTAGCTTCTCCGCCTTCGGGTCGTTAGGCTTCAGGTCATCCGCCATCGTCCCCAATAGCTGCTCCGCCCATGGGTCGGTGAGCTTCGCTCTATTCCACCCCTCGTGAGGCACTGGCATCCCCATCGGGGCACCAGCCAAGGGTAGGGGCTCTTGGCATCCATGAGGACCCACTTATTCCGAAAGCCCTCCACCTTCTTCCTGGCTCTTAAAATTGTGTCGCTCCCATTGGTTGCAACAAAGTTGGTGCATCCCTAGCATTGGCCCTCCTTGTTCCGGAGATAGAAGAAATGGCGAAGCAGCACCACGGACGGCATCACCCCCACGAATGCTTTGCAGTAGAAGGCGAAGATCGACAGGAGGAGGATAGAGTTGGGATGAAGATGGAGGGCATGGGGCTTGTAATGGCGAAGGACGGCATAGAAAAATTCAGAGAAAGGGGACTAGCCCCACGAAGACATTGTGCATGAAGAAAGGGTAGAAGGTACTACCCGAGGCCTCCGGCTCGGCGGAGCCGTCCCGAAGCACGGTCTCCCCCCCCCCCTCATTACTGTCGCCCGCCGCCATCAGGAGCACGGTGGCGAAGTTCTTCTCCATGACGTTAGGCGCGCTCAGGGCGGGCTCAAACTAGGAAGGCGACCGCACGGCCTTCGCCTTGTCGATGGCCATTGGCTCCTAGCTTGGAGGAAAGTTTCGGCACATCTGGAGTCTCTTTGGGCAGGAAGGAGAAGGGGATCTGGAGCAAGACAAAGGGAGAGCAATGAAATCCCTATGGTGGGCGCCAACCCTTTTTGTCAGGCAAGGACGGTTGCCAAGGCAGCATGGGAAGCAGAGGTTCCCACGCCCCATCAATCGCCATGCGTCGGCCAAGGCCGCAGGCAGTTGGGGGCCCGCGGTGCTCCATGCTTATCCCTTGGCTTCTCTTCGAAGCCAAGCTCAAGCACGCCTTGGGCCCAGGGGCTACTGTCGGTGTTCTGGGGCCGGGGGTGCCTAGACTCGCCTACCTGCGGCCCATGGCATGGCTCCATCAGCGGCCTGGTATGGCCTAGTTCCAGCAACAACGACTCAAGACCCTCGCGAGGGGCCAAGACTCGCGAGGCAGATGACACCAAGACCTCCCTGGGGGTGGCCTCACTAGGCTGGCTCCCGAGGAGTGGAGATATCAAGGCAAGGCATACCTCGCGAGGTTCACATGACGCGAGCCATGATGACCAAGGCCAGGCTGGCGCCAGCGGGCGCAGTGTACCAGTTTCCTCTTTGGTGCTAAGGGGGCAAGCACAGATGCAGAGTCCCGAGGAATCAAGCAAAGGTTTCCATATCAGTGCAACAAGATCAAGACCACCAAGATGGCAGGACGAAGGTCATCATGGAGCCCACGACAGCGTCACCACCAGAGCCTTTTGCACGCAAAGACTACTTTTGTCAGGATAACTTGTACTAGTTGTCTCCCTTCGAATTAAGCCGTTGTGGGATCCCTTCCCGACTAACATTTGGGAAGAGGACCAAGGCCACTATAAATAAGACTTAGCCACCAGCGTAGAAAGACAGCTTATTCAGACCATCCTCACACCCACTAGCTCATCGAGCTCAAGAACACCTCGCCTCCTGAGGCAGTTCATCCACTCTACTAGTTCATCCTCAGCCCCTCGAGGCAATCCACCACAAAGTTGGAGCAGGGTATTACACCGCAAGGTGGCCCTAACCAGGATAAATCTCTGTGTCTCTCGTTCTTTGGGTCCATTGAGCTAGGTCGTGGGATCATTAGCGAGCGAGCTAGGGAGAGAGTGTTTATCGTGCGCACCCTAGTCTTTGAACCTCTCTAGGGTTTGTGGAGCCCTGAATCCGACACTCTCTTTGTGTGGTGCGAATAGTTTTATTTTTTCGTTTTTTTCATTGAGGGAAGTGCGAATTGATTTTGTACGTACATTATTACACATTAGGCTTGTCCCTAAAGTTCAACCGCACCTTGTTATCCTGAAAATTCAGATATCGTACTCCGAAAACTCGTGCCTTCACAACCCGTGCCTTGCTATCCCAAAATTACAACACGCGCGAAAACTCCCTCCAGCTGCCAAATCCCGACAAGCGAAATCCCCCTTCTAAGCCTAAACTAATAGGGACGCTAGATCAAATCAGTGGGGGTACTTTTGTAACACATTACATTTTGGACAAACACGTCCCTAAATCATGTTTCCCACCTCCCAGCTGTTGGGGAACGTTGCAGAAAATTAAAATTTTTCCTACGGTTTCACCAAGATCCATCTATGAGTTCATCTAAGCAACGAGTCAAGGGAGAGAGTTTGCATCTACATACCACTTGTAGATCGTGTGCGGAAGCTTGCAAGGTGATGATGTAGTCGTACTCGACGTGATTCGAATCACCGATGACCAAGTGCTGAACGGACAGCACCTCCGCGTTCAACACACGTACGGGACGGGAGACGTCTCCTCCTTCTTGATCCAGCAAGGGGGAAGGAGAGGTTGAGGAAGACAGCTCCACCGGCAGCATGACAGCGTGGTGATGGTGGAGAGGCAGTACTCCGACAGGGCTTCGCCAAGCACACAACGGAGGAGGAGAGGTGTTGGGGAGGGGAGGGCTGCGCCTTGGAGGGTGGTGCGGCTGCCCTCCCCTCAGCCCTCTATTTATAGGGGGAAGGGAGAAGGGGGCCGGCCCCCTAGAACCCATCTAGGGGGGGGGTGCGGCGGCCTAGGGGAGAGGGGAGAGGGTGGCTTGCCCCCCAAGCCAAGGGGGGCGCCCCCTCTAGGGTTCCCCCCCTCAACCCTAGGCGCATGGGCCCAAGGGAGGGGGTGCGGCCAGCCCACCAGGGGCTGGCTCCCTGCCCCACGCAGCCCATGTGGCCCCCCGGGAGGGGTGGCCCCTCCCGGTGGACCCCCGGAACCCTTCCGGTGGCCCCGGTACAATACCGGTATGACCCCGAAACTTCCCGGTGTCTGTTTGACAACTTCCTATATATAAATCTTTACCTCCGGACCCTTCCGGATCTCCTCGTGACGTCCAGGATCCCATCCGGGACTCCGAACAACATTCGGTAGTCACATACTAGTCTTCCTAATAACCCTAGCGTCACCGAACCTTAAGTGTGTAGACCCTACGGGTTCGGGAGACATGCAAACATGACCGAGACGCTCTCAGTCAATAACCAACAGCGGGATCTGGATACCCATGATGGCTCCCACATGCTCCTCGATGTTTTCATCGGATGAACCACGATGTCGAGGATTCGATCAAACCCTGTATGCAATTCCCTTTGTCAATCGGTACGTTACTTGCCCGAGACTCGATCGTCGGTATCCCAATACCTTGTTCAGTCTCGTTACCGGCAAGTCACTTTACTCGTACCGTAATGCATGATTCTGTGTCCAACACCTTGGTCACATTGAGCTCATTATGATGATGCATTACCGAGTGGGCCCAGAGATACCTCTCCGTCATACGGAGTGACAAATCCCAGTCTCGATCCGTGTCAACCCAACAGCTACTTTCGGAGATACCTGTAATGCACCTTTATAGTCACCCAGTTACGTTGTGACGTTTGATACACCCAAGGCACTCTTACGGTATCCGGGAGTTACACGATCTCATGGTCGAAGGAAGAGATACTTGACACTAGCAAAGCTCTAGCAAAACGAACTACACGATCTTTTATGCTATGCTTAGGATTGGGTCTTGTCCATCACATCATTCTCCTAATGATGTGATCCCGTTATCAATGACATTCAATGTCCATAGTCAGGAAACCATAACTATCTGTTGATCACAACGAGCTGGTCAACTAGAGGCTCACCAGGGACATATTGTGGTCTAAGTATTCACACGTGTATTACGATTTCCGGATAATACAGTTATAGCATGAATAAAAGACATTTATCATGAACATTGAAATATAATAATACTTTTATTATTGCCTCTAGGGCATATTTCCAACAGTCTCCCACTTGCACTAGAGTCACCAATCTAGTTACATTGTGATGAATCGAACACCCATAGAGTTCTGGTGTTGATCATGTTTTGCACGCGAGAGAGGTTTAGTCAGCGGATCTGCGACATTCAGATCCGTGTGCACTTTGCAAATCTCTATGTCTCCATCTTGAACATTTTCACGGATGGAGTTGAAACGACGCTTGATGTGCCTGGTCTTCTTGTGAAACCTGGGCTCCTTGGCGAGGGCAATAGCTCCAGTGTTGTCACAGAAGAGTTTGATCGGCCCCGACGCATTGGGTATGACTCCTAGGTCGGTGATGAACTCCTTCACCCAAATCGCTTCATGTGCTGCCTCCGAGGCTGCCATGTACTCCGCTTCACACGTAGATCCCGCCATGACGCTCTGCTTGCAGCTGCACCAGCTTACTGCTCCACCATTCAACATATACACGTATCTGGTTTGTGACTTAGAGTCATCCAGATCTGAGTCGAAGCTAGCGTCGACGTAACCCTTTACGACGAGCTCTTCCATAAACGAGAAACATGTCCTTCGTCCTTTTCAGGTACTTCAGGATATTCTTGACCGCTGTCCAGTGTTCCTTGCCGGGATTACTTTGGTATCTTGCTACCAAACTTACGGCAAGGTTTACATCGGGTCTGGTACACAGCATGGCATACATAATAGATCCTATGGCTGAAGCATAGGGGATGACACTCATCTCTTATTTATCTTTTGCCATGGTCGGTGACTGAGCCGAGCTCAATCTCACACCTTGTAACATAGGCAAGAAGCCCTTCTTGGACTGATCCATTTTGAACCTCTTCAAAATCTTATCAAGGTATGTGCTTTGTGAAAGACCTATGAGGCGTCTCGATCTATCTCTATAGATCTTGATGCCTAATATATAAGCAGCTTCTCCAAGGTCCTTCATTGAAAAACACTTATTCAAGTAGGCCTTAATGCTGTCCAGAAATTCTATATTATTTCCCATCAAGAGTATGCCATCTACATATAATATGAGAAATGCTACAGAGCTCCCACTCACTTTCTTGTAAACGCAGGCTTCTCCATAAGTCTGCATAAACCCAAACGCTTTGATCATCTCATCAAAGCGAATGTTCCAACTCCGAGATGCTTGCACCAGTCCATAAATGGATCGCTGGAGCTTGCATACTTTGTTAGCGTTCCGAGGATCGACAAAACCTTCCGGCTGCATCATATACAGTTCTTCC
>NC_041382.1:312548926-312643164 GCF_002162155.2 Triticum dicoccoides | reverse complement strand
GGTGGTGCGGCTGCCCTCCCCTCACCCCTCTATTTATAGGGGGAAGGGAGAAGGGGGCCGGCCCCCTAGAACCCATCTAGGGGGGGGTGCGGCGGCCTAGGGGGGGGAGAGGGTGGCTTGCCCCCCAAGCCAAGGGGGGCGCCCCCTCTAGGGTTCCCCCCCTCAACCCTAGGCGCATGGGCCCAAGGGAGGGGGTGCGGCCAGCCCACCAGGGGCTGGCTCCCTGCCCCACGCAGCCCATGTGGCCCCCCGGGAGGGGTGGCCCCTCCCGGTGGACCCCCGGAACCCTTCCGGTGGCCCCGGTACAATACCGGTATGACCCCGAAACTTCTCGATGTCTGTTTGACAACTTCCTATATATAAATCTTTACCTCCGGACCCTTCCGGATCTCCTCATGATGTCCAGGATCCCATCCGGGACTTCGAACAACATTCGGTAGTCACATACTAGTCTTCCTAATAACCCTAGCGTCACCGAACCTTAAGTGTGTAGACCCTACGGGTTCGGGAGACATGCAGACATGACCGAGACGCTCTCAGTCAATAACCAACAGCGGGATCTGGATACCCATGATGGCTCCCACATGCTCCTCGATGTTGTCATCGGATGAACCACGATGTCGAGGATTCGATCAAACCCTGTATGCAATTCCCTTTGTCAATCGGTACGTTACTTGCCCGAGACTCGATCGTCGGTATCCCAATACCTTGTTCAGTCTCGTTACCGGCAAGTCACTTTACTCGTACCGTAATGCATGATCCCGTGTCCAACACCTTGGTCACATTGAGCTCATTATGATGATGCATTACCGAGTGGGCCCAGAGATACCTCTCCGTCATACGGAGTGACAAATCCCAGTCTCGATCCGTGTCAACCCAACAGCTACTTTCGGAGATACCTGTAATGCACCTTTATAGTCACCCAGTTACGTTGTGACGTTTGATACACCCAAGGCACTCTTACGGTATCCGGGAGTTACACGATCTCATGGTCGAAGGAAGAGATACTTGACACTGGCAAAGCTCTAGCAAAACGAACTACACGATCTTTTATGCTATGCTTAGGATTGGGTCTTGTCCATCACATCATTGTCCTAATGATGTGATCCCGTTATCAACGACATTCAATGTCCATAGTCAGGAAACCATGACTATATGTTGATCACAACGAGCTGGTCAACTAGAGGCTCACCAGGGACATATTGTGGTCTATGTATTCACACGTGTATTACAATTTCCGGATAATACATTTATAGCATGAATAAAAGACATTTATCATGAACATTGAAATATAATAATACTTTTATTATTGCCTCTAGGGCATATTTCCAACACCAGCACCTCCTTTTCACCATTGGAAATCCCAGGCTGCCATAACCTCTCTGCTCCAGCCGCGAGACCCCACCCTCCTCCGTCCGCCACCCCACCACTGCCCAGCCGAAGCCTCTTCCCCGACGATGTCATCCACCGCAACAGCTCGACATCCCTCATCCACCGCCTCAGATGAGGATCCATCATTGATCTCGTCGTCCCGCCGGTTCAGTCGCCCCATCTTCCACCTCCAATGAGATGCTCGGATGATGGCCTAGTCTATCGTCGTGTGATAACTCACAAGTATAGGGGATCGCAATAGTTTTCATGGGTAGAGTATTCAACCCAAATTTATTGATTCGATACAAGGGGAGCCAAATAATATTCTCAAGTATTAACAGTTGAGTTGTTGATACGTATCCAACGTATCTATAATTTTTTATTGTTCCATGCTATTATATTATCTGTTGTGGATGTTTAATGGTCTTTACTATGCACTTTTATATTATTTTTGGGACTAACCTATTAACGGAAGGCCCAGTGCAAATTGTTGTTTTTTGCCTATTTCTGTGTTTCGCAGAAAAGGAGGATCAAACGGAATCCAAATGGAATGAAACCTTCGCGAGGATCTTTTTTGGAACAAACGCAATCTAGGAGACTTGGAGTGGAGGTCAAGGAAGCAACAAGGCGGCCACGAGGTAGGGTGGCATGCCCCCACCCTCGTGGGCCCCTCGTAGCTCCACTAACCTACTTCTTTCGCCTATATATACTCTTATACACTGAAAATATCCAGTGGAGCCACGCAACCACTTTTCCACCACCGCAACCTTGTGTACCCATGAGATCCCATCTGGGGACCTTTTCCGGCAATCTGCCGGAGGGGGATTCGATCATGGAGGGCTTCTACATCAACACCATAGCCTCTCCGATGATGTGTGAGTAGTTTACCACAGACCTTCGGGTCCATAGTTATTAGCTAGATGGCTTCTTCTCTCTCTTTGATCTTCAATACAAAGTTCTCCTCGATGTTCTTGGAGATCTATTCGATTTAATACTTTTTGCGGTGTGTTTGCCGATTTCTGATGAATTGTGGGTTTATGATCAAGTTTATCTATGAACAATATTTGATTCTTCTCTAAATTCTTATATGCATGATTTGATATATTTGCAAGTCTCTTCGAATTATGAGTTTGGTTTGGACTACTAGATTGATCTTTCTTGCAATGGGAGAAGTTCTTAGCTTTGGGTTAAATCTTGCGGTGCTCGATCCCAGTCACAAAAAGGGAACCGACACGTATTGTATTGTTGCCATCGAGGATAAAAAGATGGGGTTTATATCATATAGCTTGAGTTTATCCCTCTACATCATGTCATCTTGCCTAATGCGTTACTCTGTTCTTATGAACTTAATACTCTAGATGCATGCTAGATAGCGGTCGATGTGTGGAGTATTAGTAGTAGATGCAGAATCATTTCGGTCTACTTGATACGGACGTGATGCCTGATGCCAAGATATTCTCACAACTATGCACTTTTCTATCAATTGCTCGGTAGTAATGTGTTCACCAACCATAATATTTGCTATCTTGAGAGAAGCCACTAGTGAAACCTATGGCCCCAAGCTTAGGCTCTTCCCGCTCCTTGTTCCAAAATCCATCAAATCTTTACCCAAAACTTGAAAACTTCACAACACAAAACTCAACAGAAAATCTCATAATCTCCGTTAGTATAAGAAAACAAACCACCAATTTAAGGTACTGTGAACTCATTCTTTATTTATATTGGTGCTAAACCTACTTTATTCCAACTTATCTATGGTTCAAACCCCCCGATACTAGCCATAGATTCATCAAAATATGCACACAACACACGAAAAACAGAATTTGTCAAAAACAGAACAGTCTGTAGTAATCAGTAAGTTTCGAATACTTATGTAACCCCAAAATTTCTAAAATAAAATGGTGGACGTGAGGAATTTGTCTATTAATCATCTGCAAAAGAATTAACCTAATCGCACTCTCTAGTAAAAAAACGGCAGCTAATCTCGTGAGCGCTAAAGTTTCTGTTTTTAACAGGAAGATCGCAAAGACTTCCCCCAAGTCTTCCCAAAGGTTCTACTTGGCACAAACACTAATTGAAAACATAAAACCACATCTAAACAGAAGCTAGATGAATTATTTATTACTAAACAGGAACAAAAAACAAGAAACAAAAATAAAATTGGGTTGCCTCCCAACAAGCACTATCGTTTAACGCCCCTAACTAGGCAGAGAGATTTCAATGATGCTCACATGAAAGACAAGAACTAAAGCACAAAGAGAGCATCATAAAACACGTGAAAAAAACATCTAAGTCTAATATACTTCCTATTCATAGGCATATTATAGTCAAACAAATTATCAAGGCAAGCAAAAACAAGAATATGCAAGGAAGCGGAAAGAAACAATAGCAATCTCAACATAACGAGAGGTAATTTAGTAACATGAAAATTTCTACAACCATATTTTCCTCTCTCATAATAATTACCTGTGGGATCATACTAAAATTCAACAATATAGCTATCACAAAACATATTCTCCGTATGATCCACATGCATGCAAAGTTGACACTCTTCCGAAATAGTGGGATTAACATTAACTAAAGTGATGACCTCTCCAAACCCACTTTTATCAAATACTTCATAAGATTGATCATTCCCCAAATATTTGGGATATAAAATTGACACTCTTCCAAACCCACTTTCAATATTATTGCAAACCTTATTATCAATCTCATATTCATCATGGGGCTTAAATAAATTTTCAAGATCATCAGAAGAATCACCCCACTCATGATCATTGCAACAAATAGTAGTCATAGCAAAACTAGCATCCCCAAGCTTACGGCTTTGCATATTATAAGCACAATTTACGTCAATAGAATTTATAATAAAATCATTGCAATCATGCTTTTTATTCAAAGATCTATCGTGAATCGCTTCCTGAAGTAATTCATCACACTTTTCAGATTCACGAATTTCAAGCAAAACCTCATAAAGATAATCTAGTGCATTCAACTCACTAGCAATAGGTTCATCATAATTGGATCTCTTAAAGAGATTAGCAAGTGGATGAGGATCCACAAACTCTTAGCAAGCGAAGATGCAAGCAAAAAGAAGGTACATGGTAACATGAGCAAACACAAGCACAAACGGAAGAGAGGCGAATAAAACGGCAAATGCGAATTGGGGGAGAGGAAAACGAGAGGCAAATGGCAAATAATGTAATGTGAGGGATAAGAGTTTGTGATGGGTACTTGGTATGTCTTGACTTGTGTGTACATCTCCCCGGCAACGGCGCCAGAAATCCTTCTTTCCACCTCTTGAGCATGCGTTGGTTTTACCTTGAAGAGGAAAGGGTGATGCAGCAAAGTAGCGTAAGTATTTCCCTCAGTTTTTGATAACCAAGGTATCAATCCAGTAGGAGATTACACGCAAGTCCCTCATACCTGCACGAACAAAAAAGAACCTCGAAACCAACGATAAAGGGGTTGTCAATCCCTTCACGGACACTTATGAAAGTGATATCTGATAGAGATAATAAGATAAATATTTTTGGTATTTTCGTTGTATATATTGGAAAATAAAGATTGCAAAATAAATGGCAACAAAAATGGCTTGTTGATGGGAGAATAATATAATGGACAATACACCCGGGGGCCATAGGTTTCACTAGTGGCTTCACTCAAGATAGCAAATTCTACGGTGGGTGAACAAATTATTGTCGAGCAATTGATAGAAAATCGCATAGTTATGAGAATATCTAGGCATGATCATGTATATAGGCATCACGTCCGTGACAAGTAGACCGAAATGATTCTGCATCTACTACTGTTACTCCACAAATCGACCGCTATCTAGCATGCATCTAGAGTATTAAGTTCATAAGAACAGAGTAACGCATTAAGCCAGATGATATGATGTAGAGGGATAAACTCAAGCAATATGATATAAACCCCATCTTTGTATCCTCGATGACAACAATACAATATGTGCCTTGCTACCCCTGTTGTCACTGGAAAAGGACACCACAAGATTGAACCCAAAGCTAAGCACTTCTCCCATTGCAAGAAAGATCAATCTAGTAGGCCAAACCAAACTGATAATTCGAGGAGACTTGCAAAGATATTAAATCGTCCATAAAAGATTTCAGAGAAGAATCAAATATTGTTCATAGATAATCTTGATCATAAACTCACAATTCATCGGATCTCGACAAACACATCGCAAAAAGAATTACATCGAATAGATCTCCAAGAGGATCGAGGAGAACTTTGTATTGAGATCCAAAGAGAGAGAAGAAGCCATCTAGCTAATAACTATGGACCCGAAGGTCTGCGGTAAACTACTCACACATCATCGAAGAGGCTATGGTGTTGATGTAGAAGCCCTCTGTGATCGGTTCCCCCTCCGGCGGAGCACCGGAAAAGGCCCCAAGATGGGATCTCACGGGTACAGAAGGTTGCGACGGTGGAAATAGGGTTTCGTGGTGCTCCTGGATGCTTTCAAGATATATGGGTATATATAGGAGGAAGAAGTAGGTCGGTGGAGCTACGAGGGGCCCACGGCGGTGGGGGCGTGCCGCCCTACCTCGTGGCCGCCTCGTTGCTTCCTTGACCTCCACTCCAAGTCTCCTGGATTATGTTTGTTCCAAAAAAGATCCTCGTGAAGGTTTCATTCCGTTTGGACTCCGTTTGATATTCCTTTTCTGCGAAACACGGAAATAGGCAAAAAAACTGCAATTTGCACTGGGCCTTCTGTTAATAGGTTAGTCCCAAAAATAATATAAAAGTGCATAATAAAGCCCATTAAACATCCAAAACAGATAATATAATAGCATGGAACAATAAAAAATTATAGATACGTTGGAGATGTATCAGAGATCTACGCCAAGTCAAGACATACCAAGTACCCATCACAGACTCTTATCCCTCGCATTACATTATTTTCCATTTGCCTCTCGTTTTCCTCTCCCCAGCTTCACCTTTGCCGTTTTTATTCGCCCTTTTTTCGTTCGCTTCTTTTCGCTTACCTTTTTTGTGTTCGTTCTAGTTTGTTTTGTTGCCATCTTGTCTGAAAGTCGGGAGGTTATCATTGAAAAGGATAGTAGTAACGATGGGGGAAATGTTGATGCTTTTGATTATCCTCATAAAGAACCTACTATTTTACACACTAAAAAGTTTCGGATTGGTAGTGGTAATATTATTGGAAAAGGTGTTATTCAAGATTTCTTTACTTGTGCCGGTGCTTTGCCCACCATTAGCGGGTCTATTCTTCATAAAACTAGTAGTCTTGCGGATGCTATATCTTTCCTCGTGGTTGAACTTGAAAGACAATTTATCCACATGCATCCTTGCATACAGAGGATTTTTTTAGAATTTTCTAATATTGAGCATTCTGCTATTAAGCGAGCAGCTACCATCTTTTTAGCTCATGAGTTCATATTTATAATAAAAGAGGCCAATGAAATTTTTGCGTATAATAGGGTGGATGCCAACCGTCCTCCCATATAAGCAATCCTTTTTTATCAAGAGGACATAATGCGCTTACGATCTTTAGATCATGTTGCTTTTAATGAAAACCTTAGAAAAAAGGTTCCTACCGATGTTCTAGTTGAGAGGATTTCTAAGCTTAATGATAATTTTGCTATCCAGAACAATGGGTTAGGTTTTTCCCTTGAACAAAGGCTCACGACTTCTGTCAAAAGAATGATTATAATGATGAATTGGTTGTGCAATATGAAGGGCCAAAGGAGGAACCAATACCTCCCGAGCTTGATCTTGGGGACTTTTGTGCCATTAAGTTTAGCCCTTTTTATTACTTTTGCTTGCCACAAAGAAAACTTGCTACTGAACCTAGGGAGTATGAGATGAGTTTTCGTGATTTGCCTTATCATTATCATGGCAATACCTAGATCTATTCTTGTTTTTATGCCTAGCTAGGGGCGTTAAACGATAGCGCTAGTTGGGAGGCAACCCAATTTTGTTTTTGTTCCTTGCCTTTCGTTCCTATTTAGTAATAAATAAATCATCTATCCTCTGTTATGATTCTGGTTTTATGTTTTAATTAGTGTTTGTGCCAAGTAAAACCTTTAGGATCTTCTTGGGTGATTGTTATTTGATCTTGCTGAAAAAAAGAGAAAGTATGCGCTCACGAGAATAATTTTCATTTTTACCAGAGAGCGATAAAATACCAATTCCAACTGAAGTAGATAAATATACAAATTATTTAGGATTTCCTAATTTCTCAAGAGTTTTGGAGTTACAGAAGTATTCGAAACCTATAGATTGCTACAGACTATTCTGTTTTTGGCAGATTCTGTTTTTCGTGTGTTGTTTGCTTATTTTGATGAATCTATGGCTAGTATCGGGGGATATGAACCATATAGAAGTAGGAATACAGTAGGTTTAACACCAATATAAATAAATAATGAGTTCATTACAGTACCTTAAAGTGGTGGTTTGTTTTCTTATACTAATGGAGCTCGTGAGATTTTTTGTTGAGTTTTGTGTTGTGAAGTTTCCAAGTTTTTGGGTAAAGATTTGATGGATTTTGGAACAAGGAGTGGAAAGAGCCTAAGCTTGGGGATTCCCAAGGCACCCCAAGGTAAAATCCAAGGACAACCAAAAGCCTAAGCTTGGGGATGCCCCGGAAGGCATCCCCTCTTTCGTCTTCATCTATCGGTAACTTTACTTGAGGCTATATTTTTTTCACCACATGATATGTGTTTTGCTTGGAGCATCTTGTATGGTTTGGGTCTTTGCTTTTTAGTTTACCACAATCATCCTTGCTGTACACACCTTTGTGAGAGACACACATGAATCGGAATTTATTAGAATACTCTATGTGCTTCACTTATATCTTTTGAGCTATATAATTTTGCTCTAGTACTTCACTTATATCTTTTTGGAGCACGGTGGTGGTTTTATTTTATAGAAATTATTGATCTCTCATGCTTCACTTATATTATTTTGAGAGTCTTTTAGAACAGCATGGTGATTTGCTTTGGCTATAAGATTGGTCCTAATATGATAGGCATCCAGGATGGGTGTAATAAAAACTTTCATATAGAGTGCATTAAATACTGTGAAAAGTTTGATTATTGATAGTTGTCTTGAGATATAAAGGTGGTAATATTAGAGTTGTGCTAGTTGTGTAATTATGGAATTGATAGATACTTGTGTTGAAGTTGGCAAGTCCCGTATCATGCACGTATGGTAAATGTTGTTTGACAAATTTGAAGCATCAGGTGTTCTTTGATTGCTTTCCTTATGAGTGGTGGTCGGGGACAAGCGATGGTCTTTTCCTACCAATCTATCCTCTAGGAGCATGCGCGTAGTTCTTGGTTTTGATGACTTGTAGATTTTTCAATAAGTATGTGAGTTCTTTATGACTAATGTAGAGTCCATGGATTATACGCACTCTCACCCGTCCATCATTGCTAGCCTCTTCGGTACCGTGCATTGCCCTTTCTCACCTCAAGAGTTGGTGACAAGGTGAGAAAGGGCAATGCACGGCACTATGGAAGATATAATAGTCCATGGATTATGGCTATATGACAAATTTGACAAGATCTTGTCATATTAGCCGTACATAGTCCATGGATCTTGTCATATACGGCACAAGATCTTGTCATATTAGTCGTACATCACTCCTTGTCATATTGTCCATCATGGACTATGGAAGGTATAAGTAGGTTTATGTGTGATAGAGTGTATCATATCACGGGGTTTGGATACTATCCCTTTTCCACTCTTGTGCTTCAAAGTAGCACTATGATCTTCATGATAGAGAGTCTCCTATTTTGTCACTTTCATATACTAGTGGGAATTTTTCATTATAGAACTTGGCTTGTATATTCCAATGATGGGCTTCCTCAGAATGCCCTAGGTCTTCATCAGCAAGCAAGTTGGATGCACACCTAGTTAGTTTCTTTTGTTGAGCTTTCATTTATAGCTCTAGTGCATCCGTTGCATGGCAATCCCTACTCCTTGCATTGACATCAATTGATGGCCATCTCCATAGCCCGTTGATTAGCCGCGTCAATGTGAGACTTTCTCCCTTTTTGTCTGCTCACACAACCTCCATCATCATATTCTATTCCACCCATAGTGCTATGTCCATGGCTCGCGCTCATATATTGCTTGAAAGTTGAAAGAGTTTGAAAAGGCTAAGTACGAAATAATTGCTTGGCTTGTCATCGGGGTTGTTCATGATGGGAGCATTTTGTGTGACAAAAATGAAGCATGACCAAACTATATGATTTTGTAGGGATAAGCTTTCTTTGGCTATGTTATTTTGATAAGACATAATTGCTTGGTTAGCAGGCTTGACGTATTATAATTTTTATGTCAATATTAAACTTCTGTCTAGAATCATTTGGATCTAAACATTCTTGCCACAATAAAGAGAATTACATTGAAAAATTATGTTAGGTAGCATTCCACATCAAAAATTCTATTTTTATCATTTACCTACTCAAGGACGAGATGGAATTAAGCTTGGGGATGCTTGATACGTCTCCAACGTATCTATAATTTTGGATTGTTCCATGCTATTATATTATCTGTTTTGGATGTTTAATGGGATTTATAATGCACTTCTATATTATTTTTTGGACTAACCTATTAACCGAAGGCCCAGTGCAAATTGTTGTTTTTTGCCAATTTCAGTGTTTCGCAGAAAAGGAATATCAAACGGAATCCAAACGGAATGAAACCTTTGCGAGGATCTTTTTTGGAACAAACGCAATCCAGGAGACTTGGAGTGGAGGTCAAGGAAGCAACGAGGCGACCATGAGGTAGGGCGGCGCGCCCAAGGGGTAGGCGCACCCCCACCCTCGTGGGCCCCTCATAGCTCCACTGACCTACTTCTTTCACCTATATATACTCTTATACCCTGAAAACATCCAACGGAGCCACGAAACCACTTTTCCACTGCCGCAACCTTCTGTACCCATGAGATCCCATCTAGGGACCTTTTCCGGCAATCTACCGGAGGAGGATTCGATCACGGAGGGCTTCTACATCAACACCATAGCCTGTCCGACGATGTGTGAGTAGTTTACCACAGACCTTCAGGTTCATAGTTATTAGCTAGATGGCTTCTTCTCTCTCTTTGATCTTTAATACAAAGTTCTCCTCAATGTTCTTGGAGATCTATTCGATGTAATACTTTTTGCGGTGTGTCAGCCGAGATCCGATGAATTGTGGGTGTATGATCAAGCTATGAACAATATTTGAGTCTTCTCTGAATTCTTATATGCATGAGTTGATATCTTTGCAAGTCTCTTCATATTATCAGTTTGGTTTGGCCTACATGTTGATCTTTCTTGCAATGGGAGAAGTGCTTAGCTATGGGTTCAATCTTCCGGTGCTCGATCCCAGTGACAGAAAGGGAATCGACACGTATTTTATTATTGCCATCGAGGATAAAAAGATGGGGTTTATATCATATTGCTTGATTTTATCCCACTACATCATGTCATCTTGCCTAATGCGTTACTCTGTTCTTATGAACTTAATACTCTAGATGCATGCTGGATAGAGGTCGATGTGTGGAGTAATAGTAGTAGATGTAGAATCATTTCGGTCTACTTGATACAAACGTGATTCCTATGTTCATGATCATGCCTAGATATTCTCATAACTATGCTCTTTTCTCTCAATTGCTCGGAAGTAATTTGTTCACCCACCGTAATATTTACTATCTTGAGAGAAGCCACTAGTGAAACCTATGGCCCCAGGTCTACTTTACATCATATAAGTTTTCGATCTATAATTCTAGTTACTATTTATTATGTAATCTTTACTTTCCAATCTATACAATAATACCAAAAATATGTATCTTATTATCTTTATCAGATCTCACTTTTGCAAGTGGCCGTGAAGGGATTGACAACCCCTTTACCATGTTAGTGGCAAGGTTCTAATTTGTTTGTGCAGGTACTAGGCGATTCGCGTGTAGTCTCCTACTGGATTGATACCTTGGTTCTCAAAAACAGAGGGAAATACTTATGCTACTTTGCTGCATCACCCTTTCCTCTTCAAGGGAAAACCAACACATGCTCAAGAGGTAGCAGTTATTAATTCAACCGCACCTAAAAGACTTAATATCTGCAGCAAAGTATTTAGTAGCAAAGTAAAATAGCGATAACAGTGGCAAAAGTAACATTATTGGTTTTGTAGTAATTGTAACAGTGGCAACAGAAAAGTAACTAAGCAAAGATCAATATGTGAAAAGCTCATAGGCAATGGATCAGTGATGGATAAATATGTCAGATGTGATTCCTCATGCAATAGTTATAACATAGGGTGACACAGAACTAGCTCCAGTTCATCAATGTAATGTAGGCATGTATTCCTAATATAGTCATACGTGCTTATGGAAAAGAACTTGCATGAAATCTTTTGTCCTACCCTCCCGTGGCAGCGGGGTCCTATTGGAAACTAAGGGATATTAAGGCCTCCTTTTAATAGAGTACCGGAGCAAAGCATTAATACTTAGTGAATACATGGACTCCTCAAACTACGGTCATCACCGGGAGTAGTCCCGATTATTGTCACTTCGGGGTTACCGGATCATAACACATAGTAGATGACTATTGACTTGCAAGATAGGATCAAGAACTCACATATATTCATGAAAACATAATAGGTTCAGATCTGGAATCATGGCACTCGGGCCCTAGTGACAAGCATTAAGTATAGAGAAGTCATGGCAACATCAATCTCAGAACATAGTGGATACTAGGGATCAAACCCTAACAAAACTAACTCGATTACCTGATAAATCTCATCCAACCCATCACCGTCCAGCAAGCCTATGATGGAATTACTCACGCACGACAGTGAGCATCATGAAATTGGTGATGGAGGAAGGTTGATGATGACAATGGCGACGGATTCCCCTCTTCAGAGCCCCGAACGGACTCTAGATCAGCCCTCCCGAGAGAGATTAGGGCTTAGCGGTGGCTCCGTATCGTAAAACGTGATGAATCCTGTAACATCCCAAATTTTCAATTTGGAATGTTATACATTAGAACATCATTGCATATCATGTTTTATTGCTTTCCATTCCATAATCCTCGAAAATCCTAAGCAACTCAAGGACCCTCTGAGAGAGTTGGGGATTTCCCGGTTTTCATATTTGATTCTTTTATCAAATTTTGAAACGAGGATTTTGGTTTTAATTATTTTTCTCTCCGAAAATATTTCACATTAAAATACAAGAGAGGAGATAATATGACTTCTCCAAAATAAATGAAATATTGGAGGAAAAATACTAAAATCAAATATTTGTTCCATTTGGATTTTATTGCAATTTGGTTTGCATTAGAAAAAAATTGCACGTTTTCAAAATTGCATTTTAGGGCCAAGAAAATGTTCACCTCGTTCTAAATATTTTATTTAGACGGTGAAAATTTATTTTGGCATTTTTAGTTTTTTTATTTATTTTTCTAGGATTTTATTTCGGTCGGCGAAACTATTTTAAAAAAAGGTTCCCGTGCCCGACTGGGCCTAAGGCCCAGCCGAGCAAGGCCGCCGCCACCGACTCGGACAAGGAGTCCGAGCCGGACTCCACTCCACCGCCGCCGCCTTGACCCCTCCTCCAAGCCGCCCCGCCCCGCCCCTTTATATACGCCGCCACCCCGCCCCAAACGCCACCGCCACCACCGCCGCCTAGCCCCGCCGCCCGCGCCGCGCCCAGCCACCGCCGCTGCCTTGCCGCCGCCGCCCCCACGAGCCGCCGCTCGTCCACCGCACCTCACCTCGCTGGACCCCTCGCCGGAGGTAGTCACTGTTTTTTTATAAAACCCAAGATCCGTTTTTTTCGGATTCGCCGGTTTTTCTCGGTTCTTCTAGTTAGCGGACGTTCGTCCAAACGTTCGTGTTAATGAACGGTTCTTCGCCCGTTAGATACAGCTAACGAATGCTCGTTCATTAGTCTGTTCGTCAGTTTTCTTTTATCGGAATTAATCCGCGATTTTTTCTCCGATCGTGATTTCTGATCCGATCTTAGTTTCTGTTTATCTTTTCGCTCGTTAGTCGGAATCAGGCGATTGAAGCGCCTAGAGTTTCATCTCAAAACCCTCTTTCCGTTTAACCAACTCAAACAAGTTTTCTCCACTGTAAAATTTGACCTAGTTTCAGATTAGTAAATGAAGCTTCTTTCTTTCGCCGTTTGAGTTTTGTTGCTCCGTTTGATTTGATTCTTTTTGCGAAACAGAGTTCTTAATTTGAACTTTCTGGTCAACCTCTTTTATTTGAGTTTTGCTTGTGCATCGTTGCTTGTTACTTATGTATGCTATTGTTTGCTTGCGATAGAACACCCGGAGTGCGAAGCGTGCTACTTCGAGTCCCTAGGTTTCGCAGATCATCAGCAAGGCAAGTAACACTTTGATCATACCCCTTTATCACCCAGTTTTTATGCATTAGTTCCAATCCTCAAACATTGAATGATTAGGACGTCATTAACTTGTGGGTTGGGAAGTACTTGATGAGGTAGAACCTATTGCCCTGTTACATTCAAACCCTTGGGAGTTACTCTACGTGTTGCTTATATTACTATGCTATGCTATGCTCGTAGACGTGGTTTGTGTTTGAGTGAAATCCATGACAGATGTGAGATTGTTAAATTAATGGTTGAACTTAAGGTGGCAACTTAATCAAACAACTGGGTGGATTGAGGCACCTGGAGTACCCAGTGTTGCCTGTATTTTTTGGAAATCCCGGAGTACCCGTGTGATCTTCCTATGGACCGCCACCCAGGCTCAAAGGGAACTGAGATGATTCATGCTAGAAACTTCCGTGTGCAGCCACAAGCTATTATGGGCTCTAGCATAGTTGAGTAAGTTACGTGAAGCCCTTGAAGAGGCAGATCAGCAGGTAGTGGGATGTAGGTTTGGTATGGTCTGTCTGGAGTAGAGAGTTAATGTTTCTGAAAGACTGTGCCTCGGTCATCTGTTTCTCAAACACCCTGTACTGCGAGAAATCCAACGGAGGAGATCGAGTCTTGTGGGGAAAAGTGCGCAAACCTCTACATAGTGTACAATCTAATCATGGTTAGCCGTGTCCCCTGTTATGGACAATTCTTGAGTATCTAGTACTTGGGTTATCACATGTATCTCATCATGTTTAATTAATATTGTTGGGTTGTCAATCACTTTAATTGGGATTGAGTTGGAGGAACCTTCTCAATGATGTTTCAACTACCATTATAGTAAAATTAAAATCTATTCCTTTGTTGTAGGGAAAAATTGGCTTTTTCGCAAAACTGTAACCATAGAGCTTTCCACCAGCCAAATATGCATGTAGTGATAGCATTATTTTGTTCTTGCTCTACTGTGTTACTTTGCCAGCATATTCCATGTGCTGACCCGTTTCGGGATGCAACGTATTATGTTGCAGACTTTTCAGACGAGGAGTAAGGTTCGTTAGGTCGTTGCCGTGCAGCTCAGTTATGCCGTTGGAGTTGATGGACTCACTTTATCTTCCAAGCCTTCCACTGTTATCGTATTAGATGGCCTTAAGCCATATTATTGAAATAAGTTCTCTCTTGAGACATTCGATGTAATAAGTGTGTGATTGCTACTCTGTTATAAATCCTTCGAGTACTGTGTGTGTCAGCATTACCGATCCAGGGATGACACTAAAGCACAGAGACTTGACCATCTGAGGTTGGGTCGCTACAAATCCGTCTCCCTGATTTCCCCCCCTGAACATGAATATATAGAGTTGTAGTTGAGGTTGGCGGAGTCTCAGGCGGCCGACGAGACAGGGGGTGCGCCCCCCACCCTCGTGGACAGGGTGTGGGTGTCACATCCCTAGTTCCGGTATGATCCTAGGCTTGCTTTGTGCATCATGTTTAAATTTCAAATGAATTTGAAATGGGGAAAGTTGCAAACCCTAGCACCAAAGTTTTTTTTCCAATAGGTTCAACTTTAGAATGGATTTCAATGAACCCAAAATGCTCTCCAAAAATGTTCATGCTCTTTGGATAATGTTGGGAACAACAACCAGAGGTGATGCACATTTTTGCTACACATTTTGGATTTTTGAATCAATGCATAAATATTTGATTTGGAGCTGTTTAAATTATATAAATATTTTAATGGCTCCAAGAAATGTTGGGAATTGGTGACGGCCTCTAGAATATTATATCTAGATGCCAAAATTATTTTCAGCATTTATGGAAATGTTTTAACATTTCTTTTAGATACAAAACAAATGTCAGAAAATAGAAAACAAAAACAAAATAAAAGAGAGAGAGAGAGAGGGAATCGTACCTGGCCTCACCTGGCGGCCCACCTGCTCTGGCCCAACAAGCCGGCCTAGCTGACTAGCCACGCCAGTCGTCACCTTCCTCGCGCCAGGAGGACAGGGGCACGCGCCCGGCGCGCGCAGCCACGCACCCGGCCACCTCCTGCCTGCCTGTCTCTCCCCTCGTCGCCTGGTTGCCCCGTGCGACGCCACGCGCCGCCCGCACCTCTCTCACTCTCCCCTCGTGCTCATCCCCTCCTCTCCCTCGCTCTCTCTCACCGCGCCCGAGCGCTGGCGTCGCCGCCGCTCGCTGTTGCTGCAGCCACCGTCTCCCCCTCGACCTCTCTCTGTGCCCGAGAGCTCCGCCACGACGTCCTCTATGTCCTCGACGAGCTAGGCAACCGGGGACGCACCGTATCGTCGCCACCGCCGTCATCTTCATCTCCGGCCACACAGATCGCCGCCATCAAGTTCGTCGCCGTCCGGACCTCCCCGAACTTGCCGTCAAATCCTTCGTGCTCACTGTGAGGCCATGAACCTTTTCCTCCTAACCCCATAGCTTGCCGCTTGCCGTAGCCGTCGTTTCATAGATGGCCGAAGCGCCCCGCCGCCGTCCATGTCGCCGCCGTCACCCTGGCCATCGCAGCCCGCAGACGAGCGCGTCACCCTACTCGTGGTGACGCCAGGAGGCCGTAGAGCCTCTCCGCTCGCTTCCCCATGCACCGCAGCCCTCACCCGCACTTGGACGTGCTCCGGCCACCGCCCTGAGCTTCGCTCCGGCGAGCTCCGGCCGCCCCTGCCTCTCCCACTTGCTCCAATCGGTGCGGACGAGCGCGGGCTACGCCCCGGTGGTCTCCGCCGTCCTTTTGGTCGCCGGAGCGGTGATCCCAAGCCCTTCGCCGTGTTCGGCCTCGCCGGCGGCTAAACGCCGGTGGGGTTGACCGGGTCTACCCCCCCCCCCCAGTTGACCTAGTGTTTAACCCGTGTGGGTCAGTGACATGTGGGCCCTGGCCCTGTTAAGTTTCAGTTAGGATTAGTTTAACAACTAATTAAACCATGTTTAGCTAATTGGGTCACTCACGCATGGGCCCAACCGCATTAAGTAAGCCAGTTTAGGTTTATTTTAAATTAGGATTAACCACAGACACTGACATGTGGACCCCACACGTCAGGTTTGACCTGGTCAGCCGCCTTTGACCTGCTGACGTAAGCATGACGCTGTGCTGACGCATTATATCATTATCTGGTATTAATTTAAATCAGGAAATTCCAGAAAATAGTTAAACCTTCTAAAAATCATAGTAATTCAACCGTAACTCCAAATCAAATAAATTATATATGAAAAATTATCAGAAAAATGCAAGGAATCCATTTATGCCAGTTTATGCATGAAAAACCAACTTATACTTGCTGTATAAGTGAAAACGTAATAATGGCATGTTATATACTTAATTTGGGGTTTGCATATGAACCCTTGGTTCATATGGACTTCAACCAAATTGATGCTAGATGCATTAGGGCAAATCATAGCATGTTTGAAATGTCATATTCATGCATCATATTGTTGTATATGGTTGTTTATTGATTGCCGACATCGTTCCTTCTCGATAGGTTCTACTCCGGAAGGTGTCCCGTGTACCTGTCTGAGGAGCAGTGCTTCTTCGTGGATCTATCAGGCAAGCAAACCCCTTTGAGCATCTCGATAAATCCCACTCTCTCGCTCCTGCTCCTTATACTACATTAGGACAACAACGATTCAAACTGCTACTTTCTGCTGCGGTAGTTGAACCCATTCCTCTGCATGACCTGTCATTGCCGCAGTAATAGTTGAAACCCACTAGCATGAGTACGAGTTGCTTGAGCCTTGATGTGCCTGCTCATCCATGCTTGTTTTCTTTATGCCAGCTATGCTTAGAGTTGTGCCAGGTCTGATTCATCGGGAATGAATCGGAGTGGTGAACATGTCCTACCGGTAAAGGCTAAGTGTGTGAACACATTTTGGTAAAGGTAGCGATGAGAGGCCATGTAGGAGTACATGGTGGGGTGTCTCATTGGAACCGTCCCTAAGCACTGAGTTCTGTGTATGTCATCCAAGTCCAGTTACTACCACACATTGGGTTCCGGACATCCGGCCCCTCTCGGCTTATTAATCCACTTGATCTCTGTCCAGGAGTTGCAACTAGTTTCTGGCGTTTGTAGGTAGTGCTACTTGTCTACCAGGTGGTGTCCGACGGGACGGGCTTGGGACAGACTAGGCACCATGGCACGGTGTACTAACTAGCACCCGGATGGTGGGCTTGGGAACCCTACACACATCGTTTGGGGACGTACTGGAGACTTCGGCCGGAACTCCTTGCGGATGGAACTCGAATAGGCGATAAACCTGGACGAGAGACTTGTGTGGTTAGTCAGGTCGTGGCCGACACCCTCGCCCGGCTTCTGCTTGAAGGTTGCCGAGGTACATGATGTGTACAGGGCTATAAGTGGCGAGAGCATGTGTGAAGAAGTACACCCCTGCGGGGTCAACATTATCTATTCGAATAGCCGTTTTCCTCGGATATGGAAACTTGGAGAACTTATGTAGTACATAGACAACTTGAAGTGCTATGGATGGCCTTCTCGTAGGAAGACGGGAACGGATCCATAGTGGAGTATTGATATGGTGAATATGTGGACTCGTGTGCATCTTCTTTCCTCAAAGAAGTTTCTGATACTCGTAGTATAGGTTAGCCACTGAGTCAAAGTTGTCTTGCTGCTGTTAAAACTCCACCAACCCCTTGTCGATAATGTTGCATATGTAGATAGTTCTGAGGTAAGACTTGCTGAGTACCTTCGTACTCACGTTTTCTTATTTATGATTTGCAGTTGGTTACACTAGTGACTTCGATGAGTAGCTTGTATCCCAGCTACGATCTTGTACCCTTGGGAGGGTCGTGTTTAGTCAGGCTTCTTAGTCTTTTCCTTTTGTAGTTGTCTGTACTCAGACATG
Organism: Triticum dicoccoides; assembly: GCF_002162155.2. Classification (NCBI taxonomy): domain Eukaryota; kingdom Viridiplantae; phylum Streptophyta; class Magnoliopsida; order Poales; family Poaceae; genus Triticum; species Triticum dicoccoides. Next base: position 312,624,566 of record NC_041382.1, on the reverse strand, counting down.
TAATGCTTCCGTTGCTTGTATGCCCTGAATGATGGGTCATGAGACCCCTGTTTGTATTGAATGCTATGTGGCTCTTCTGGGCCTTTATCTATATGAGTTTGAGTTATCTTGTGATGCCATGTTGTACATCACATACTTGCATGTTATGCGTACGTGTAACGTGTATTGCTATGTGTGGGATCCGACAACCTATTTGTTTACCTCTGGTAGCCTCTCTTATGGGGAAATGTAGTCTTGTGCTTCCATGAGCCATAGTAGTCCGCTACAGCCCGGTTCACCGGAGTCCTGCTAGCCCAGCACTACTGCTCCGGAACATTTGACTGGCCGGCATGTGATTCACTTTGTTCCTGTGTCTATCCCTTCGAGGAAATGTCATGCGGTGACATCCGGAGTCCTGCCTAGCCTGCTATAGCCCGGGTTCCCGGAGTCCTGTTAGCCCAGTGCTACAGCCTGGATTCATACGTTGTTGACCGACATGCTCGAGGTTGATTCATGTATGCCTGTCCGTGTAAGTTAGTGCTATTTTGGGTTCACGACTAGTCATGTCGTCCCGGGTTCTCTGTCATATGGATGCTAGCGACAGTATCATATACGTGAGCCAAAAGGCGCAAACGGTCCCGGGCCAGGTAAGGTGGCACCCGTGGAATACCGTGCGTGAGGCCGCAAAGTGATATGAAGTGTTACATGCTAGATCGGTGTGACTTAGGATCGGGGTCCCGATAGCGTTGGTATCAGAGCCTGACTGACTGTAGGATTACCAAGCGAAACTGGTCGAAGTTGAGTCTAGAAATGCTTTAGTTATATAAGGGAATTGATTGTGGAAGGGAACGTGAGGCTCTTTTTCCTCCTTTACCTCATGTCATTCTTTCTGAGTCAGCCTCTTCTTTTCTACGAGGATTAAGGCCTAGGCTTCTCCTCTATCTCTCAGGATGACGTGTTACTAAACCGTAAAGTCTTAGGATTGTTGGGTTGTGTCTCCTTACAGTTCTGCTACGTTCGTGTGTCCTCAGTTTGACCCAGAACCTTGATATTATGATGCTGATTGATTATTCTATCCCTTTGATGAATGTCTCAAAAATCATTCTGAGCATTTACAGCTGTTATGCTGCCGAAATTGTCCTAGGATTTCAAGAATTTCCAATGCTTTTGCATTACATTCTGCATCCCTATGTCGATGCTAATTCCATCCTTGTTTCCTTGATTTCTGTGCCAGGATGTCATCTGCTAACCAAGGTTCAGTTGCTCATAGCAAGAACCACGGAGATGGTAGGGATGAGGATCCTCCTGACCAGCCTTTGATGGCAGAGTTCTTGTTAGCATCCGAGAGGAACAAGCGTGAGACTAACCGTTTGCTTGCACAGATTGAGCAGAACACCGCACATCATCGTAAGAAGTTGGTTTCCATCACTGACTTCATTGGTCTGAAACCACCCACCTTCCATCATTCCATTGAGCCACTCGATGCGGATGACTGGCTCCGGAGCATCACTCACAAGTTGCTTTCTGCGAACGTGGCTGAAGGTGACAAGGTCACCTATGCTACCTATCACCTGGAAGGTCCTGCTAGTATTTGGTGGCAGAGCTATGAGGCTATGCTTCCAGCTGGTCAGATTCCTACCTGGAAGGTTTTCACCAAGGCTTTTCGTGAGCACCACATTCCTCAGGCCCTCATTGACCGCAAGAGGGAAGAGTTCTGTAGTTTTATCCGGGGTAAGCTGACTGTTGATGCTTACAGTAGAGAGTTTGGAAACCTCGCCCGCTATGCTACAGAAGAAGTGTCCACGGACGCTAAGAAGCAGGCTAGGTTCCAGAAGGGTCTCAGCCCTAAGTTGCGTCGTGATATCCACCTGCATCATTGTGATACTTTCCAGGCTCTTGTGAACAAGGCCATTAATGCAGAGACAGCTCAACTCACTTACGAGAAGTCTCGTAAGCACAACCGTGATCTGGGTTCTTCCTCCCGCTCTGGCTCTCAGAAGCGACGGATTTGGATTCCAAACTCAGCTCTTCCACCTCGATATGCACCGAGGCCATCCGATGTGGCGCCTCACCCAACTCAGCAACGTGCTCCACCCAATTCTATTAGTGGACCACTTGCCAATGTAGGTCCATGTCCTACCTCAGGAACTTGCTTCACCTGCGGAGAACCAGGACACTACGCACGTGACTGCCCTCAGTCCAGTTATACTCCACCCCAGTCTGAGAGGTCTGCTATCCGTGAAAAGCCATCAGTCAAGATGATCAGTACCAAGCCAGCCTCCATTGAACGAGCATGTGTGCAGCATGTCTCAGCTTCAGAAGTTCAAGATGATCCTGACGTCGTACTGGGTACGCTTCTTGTCAATTGTCACCCAGCTTCAGTTCTGTTCGATACTGGAGCATCCCACTCCTTCATATCCGAAGGTTATGCTTGGTTGCACGACATGTCATTTTGTGATATGCCAACTCCACTAATAATCCATACTCCTGGTTCTAAATGGAAAACCTCCAAGGTAAGCCGTGGTAATGAAATCCTTGTTGACAGACTGGTATTCCTTGCTTCTTTGATATCTCTCAAGTCCGCAGATATTAACATCATCTTGGGTATGGACTGGATGACAGCTCATCATGCCAAGATCGATTGTTACACCAGATCTGTTCAACTTACACATCCATCTGGCAAAATAGTCACTGTCTCTACTAGAGTTGCAAGGTGTCAACTCTATTCTCTTAATGCCAGCCCTCTTCCAGACCTTGAAGATATTCCGGTAGTCCGTGACTTCTTGGATGTCTTTCCAGAAGAACTGCCAGGTGTCCCACCTGACAGAGATGTAGAGTTTGTCATAGAACTTATCCCAGGAACTGTTCCAATCTCTAGGAGACCATACAAGATGGCACCTTTGGAGTTAGCCGAGCTTAAGAAACAACTTGATGAGTCCTTGCAAAATGGTTTCATCCGTCCCAGTTCTTCTCCTTGGGCTTGTCCTGTCCTCTTCGTCAAGAAGAAGGATGGTACGGATCGGATGGTTGTAGATTATCGTCCCATTAATTTGGTCACGATAAAGAACAAGTATCCGCTCCCCAGGATCAACGACCTGTATGATGAGCTCGCTGGATCCTCAGTCTTTTCCAAGATGGATTTGAGGTTAGGCTACTACCAAATCAAGATCAGAAATGGGGACATCCCCAAAACGGCCTTTGTCACTCGTTATGGTCAATACGAGTACACCGTGATGTCTTTCGGCCTAACCAATGCTCCAGCTACTTTCTCCCGCTTGATGAACTCGATCTTTATGGAGTACTTAGATAAGTTCGTCGTGGTTTATCTCGATGATATTCTTATTTACTCGAAGAACGAGGAAGAGCATGCCGAACATCTTAGGCTTGTGTTAGAAAAACTCAGAGAGCGCCGCCTTTATGCCAAGTTCTCCAAGTGTGAATTTTGGTTGCCAGAAGTGACCTATCTGGGCCACGTGATCTCTGGTAAGGGCATTGCTGTCAATCCTGAGAGAGTCAAAGCCGTTCTCGATTGGACCCCACCCGAAACGGTCAAACAAGTTAGGAGTTTCCTTGGTCTAGCCAGTTATTGTCGCCGCTTCCTTGAAAACTTCTCCAAAGTGGCCAAACCCCTCACGGAGCTTCTCAAGAAAGATAAAAGGTTTGAGTGGACCCCATAGTGTGAGCACCGTTTTCAGGAACTGAAAAGACGCCTGACTTCTGTGCCCATACTCGTGCCACCGGATTTCACTAAAGACTTTATTATCTATTGCGATGCTTCGCGTCAAGGACTAGGTTGCATTCTTATGCAGGATCGTCATGTGATTGCCTATGCATCTCGACAGTTGCATCCACATGAGGAAAATTATCCTACACATGATCTAGAGCTTGCAGCCGTAGTCTATGCACTTAAGACTTGGCGACATTACCTTCTTGGTAACCGTTGCGAAATCTACACTGACCATCAGAGTCTCAAGTATATCTTCACCCAACCGGATCTGAATCTCAAACAGACGTTGGTTGGAGTTGATCTCGGATTACGACTTAGGAATCACCTACACCCCAGGCAAAGCCAATGTCATGGCTGATGCTTTAAGTCGTAAATCCTATTGCAACAACCTCATGTTGCAACAATGTCAACCACCCCTCCATGAGGAATTCTGTAAGCTTAACCTTCACATAGCTCCTCATGGTTCCCTTTCTACCTTGGTAGCGAAACCTACCTTTACGGATCAGATCATAGAGGCTCAGAAGCATGATACGGGAATTTCCCGAATCAAGAAGAATATTTCCAAGGGAGTTGCTGGCTATTTCTCTATGGATGAATGAGGTGTTGTTTACTTTGAAAACCGTTTGGTGGTTCCCAAATGTCAACAGATGCAGCAACTGATCCTTAAGGAGGCCCATGAATCCCCTCTCACGATTCATCCCGGTAGTACAAAGATGTAATAGGACCTATGCCAGAGGTTCTGGTGGACTAGGATGAAGAGAGAAATTGCTCAGTTTATTGCCAACTGTGACGTTTGTCGTCGCGTTAAGGCAGAGCATCAAAGACCTGCTGGAACCCTTCAACCTTTAGCTATTCCCAAGTGGAAATGGGACAAAGTTGGTATGGACTTCATCACCGGCTTTCCCAGGACCAAGAAAGGAAATAATGCTATCTTTGTAGTCATTGATCGTCTCTCCAAAGTGGCTCACTTCCTACCTGTTCGAGAGAGTATCACTGCTAGTCAGCTCGCTGACTTATATATCTCCTGAATAGTGTCACTCCATGGTGTTCCACTAGAGATCAATTAGACCGTGGCAGTCTTTTCACCTCTCATTTCTGGGAAAGTTTCCAGAATGCCATGGGCACCCATCTTTCTTTCAGTACCGCTTTCCACCCTCAGTCAAGTGGTCAGGTGGAAAGGGTCAACCAAATTCTCGAAGACATGCTTAGAGCTTGTGTTATCTCATTCGGTATGGATTGGGAGAAATGTCTTCCTTTCGCCAAGTTTTCTTATAACAATAGCTATCAATCCAGTCTTAAGAAAGCACCCTTCGAAATTCTGTATGGACGAAGATGTCGAACACCTTTGAACTGGTCAGAAACTGGTGAAAGACAATTCTTTGGACCGGATATGATCCAGGAGGCAGAAGAGCAAGTTCGCATCATTCGTGAGAATTTGAATACAGCCCAATCTCGTCAAAAGAGCCAGTATGACCGTCGTCATAAGGAAGTGGCTTATGAAGTTGACGACAAGGCTTACCTTCGGGTTACTCCTTTGAAGGGTACCATCCGTTTCGGTATCAAGGGCAAGTTGGCTCCTCGTTACGTTGGTCCTTTTCGCATTCTTGCTAAACAAGGAGAGGTTGCCTACCAGTTGGAACTACCCCCACATCTTTCTCGAGTTCATGATGTCTTCCACGTCTCTCAACTCAGGTGTTGCTTCTCGGATCCCATCCGCGGAGTGGATCACGAAATGCTTGATCTCCAAGATAACCTCACTTATCGAGAGCACCCCGTTCGCATTCTGGATCAAGCAGAGCATGTCACTCGATGTCATAACATCAAGTTTCTCAAGGTTCAATGGTCTCATCATTCCGAGAGAGAAGCTACTTGGGAGCGAGAAGATCGTCTTCGACTTGAGTACCCCGCTTTCTTTCCGCCAACTCCTGAATCTCGGGATGAGATTTTTCCGAGTGGGGGCGAGTTGTCACATCCCTAGTTCTGGTATGATCCTAGGCTTGCTTTGTGCATCATGTTTAAATTTCAAATGAATTTGAAATGGGGAAAGTTGCAAATCCTAGCACCAAAGTTTTTTTCCAATAGGTTCAACTTTAAAATGGATTTTCAATGAACCCAAAATGCTCTCCAAAAATGTTCATGCTCTTTGGATAATGTTGGGAACAACAACCAGAGGTGATGCACATTTTTGCTACACATTTTGGATTTTTGAATCAATGCATAAATATTTGATTTGGAGCTGTTTATATTATATAAATATTTTAATGGCTCCAAAAATGTTGGGAATTGGTGAGGGCCTCTAGAATATTATATCTAGATGCCACAATTATTTTCAGCATTTATGGAAATGTTTTAACATTTCTTTTAGATACAAAACAAATGTCAGAAAATAGAAAACAAAAACAAAATAAAAGAGAGAGAGGGAATCGTACCTGGCCTCACCTGGCGGCCCACCTGCTCTGGCCCAATAAGCCGGCCCAGCTGACTGGCCACGCCAGTCGTCACCTTCCTCGCGCCAGGAGGACAGGGGCACGCGCCCAGCGCGCGCAGCCACGCGCCCGGCCACCTCCTGCCTGCCTGTCTCTCCCCTCGTCGCCTGGTTGCCCCGTGCGACGCCACGCGACGCCCCGCACCTCTCTCACTCTCCCCCCGTGCTCATCCCCTCCTCTCCCCCGCTCTCTCTCACCGTGCCCGAGCACTACCGTCGCTGTCGCTCGCTGTTGCCGCAGCCACCGCCTCCCCCTCGACCTCTCTCTGTGCCCGAGAGCTGCGCCACGACGTCCTCTACGTCCTCGACGAGCCAGGAAACCGAGGACGCATCGTATCGTTGCCACCACCGTCGTCTTCATCTCCAGCCACACAGATCGCCGCCGTCAAGTTCATCACCATCTGGACCTCCCCGAACTCGCCGTCAAGCCCTTCGTGCTCACTGTGAGGCCATGAACCTTTTCCCCCTAACCCCGTAGCTTGCCGCTCGCCGTAGCCGTCGTTTCATAGATGGCCGAAGCGCCCCGCCGCCGTCCATGTCGCTGCCGTTGCCCTGGCCACCGCAGCCCGCAGCCGAGCGCGTCACCCTGCTCCTGGTGATGCCAGGAGGCCGTAGAGCCTCTCCGCTCACTTCCCCATGCACCGCAGCCCTCGCCCGCACTTGGCCGTGCTCCGGCCGCCGCCCCGAGCTTCGCTCCGGCGAGCTCCGGCCGCCCCTGCCTCTCCCACTTGCTCCAATCGGTGCGGACGAGCACGGGCTATGCCCCGGTGGTCTCTGCCATCCTTTTGGTCGCCGGAGCGGTGATCCCGAGCCCTCCGCCGCGTTCGGCCTCGCCGGCGGCTAAACGCAGGTGGGGTTGATCAGGTCTACCAACCTCCCCCCTAGTTGACCTAGTGTTTGACTCATGTGGGTCAGTGACAAGTGGGCCCCGGCACTGTTAAGTTTTAGTTAGGATTAGTTTAACAACTAATAAACCCTGTTTAGCTAATTAGGTCACTGACGCGTTGGCCCAACCCAATTAACTAAACCGGTTTAGGTTTATTTTAAATTAGGATTAACCACAGGCACTGACGTGTGGACCCCACACGTCAGGTTTGACCTGGTCAGCCGCCTTTGACCTGCTGACGTAAGCATGATGCTGTGTTGACGCATTACATCATTTTCTGGTATTAATTTAAATCAGGAAATTCCAGAAAATAGTTAAAACTTCTAAAAATCATAGTAATTCAACCGTAACTCCAAATCAAATAAATTATATATGAAAAATTATCAGAAAAATGCAAGGAATACATTTATGCCAGTTTCGTGCATGAAAAACCAACTTATACTTGCTGTATAAGTGAAAACGTAATAATGGCATGTTATATACTTAATTTGGGGTTTGCATATGAACCCTTGGTTCATATGGACTTCAACCATATTGATGCTAGATGCATTAGGGCAAATCATAGCATCTTTGAAATGTCATCTTCATGCATCATATTGTTGCATATGGTTGTTTATTGATTACCGGCACCGTTCCTTCTCGATAGGTTCTACTCCGGAAGGTGTCCCGAGTACCTGTCTGAGGAGCAGTGCTTCTTCGTGGATCTATCAGGCAAGCAAACCCCCTTGAGCATCTCGATAAATCCCACTCTCTCGCTCCTGCTCCTTGTACTGCATTAGGACAACAATGATTCAAACTGCTACTTTCTGCTGCGGTAGTTGAACCCATTCCTCTACATGACCTGTCATTGCCATAGTAAATAGTTGAAACCCACTAGCATGAGTTGGAGTTGCTTGAGCCTTGATGTGCCTGCTCATCCATGCTTGTTTTCTTTATGCCAGCTATGCTTAGAGTTGTGTCAGGTCTGATTCATTAGGAATGAATCGGAGTGGTGAACATGTCCTACCGCTAAAGGCTAAGTGTGTGAACACATTTTGGTAAAGGTAGCGATGAGAGGCCATGTAGGAGTACATGGTGGGTTGTCTCATTGGAACTGTCCCTAAGCACTGAGTTCTGTGTATGTCATCCAAGTCCAGTTACTACCACACATTGGGTTCCGGACATCCGGCCCCTCTCGGCTTATTAATCCACTTGATCTCTGTCCAGGAGTTGCAACTAGTTTCTGGCGTTTGTAGGTAGTGCTACTTGTCTACTAGGTGGTGTCCGACGGGACGGGCTTGGGACAGACTAGGCATCGTGGCACGGTGTACCAAGTGGCACCCGGATGGTGGGCTTGGGAACCCTGCACACATCGTTTGGGGCCGTACTGGAGACTTCGGCCGGAACTCCTTGCGGATGGAACTCGAATAGGCGATAAACCTGGACGAGAGACTTGTGTGGTTAGTCAGGTCGTGGCCGACACCCTCGCCCGGCTTCCGCTTGAAGGTTACCGAGGTACATGATGTGTACAGGGCTATAAGTGGCGAGAGCATGTGTGAAGAAGTACACCCCTGCAGGGTCAACATTATCTATTCGAATAGCCGTTTTCCTCGGATATGGAAACTTGGAGAACTTATGTAGTACATAGACAACTTGAAGTGGATACTCTAAAATACGCAAGATAAGCGTGAGTGCTATGGATGGCCTTCTCGTAGGAAGACGAGAACGGATCCATAGTGAAGTATTGATATGGTGCATATGTGGACTCGTGTGCGTCTTCTTACCTCAAAGAAGTTTCTGATACTCGTAGTATAGGTTAGCCACTGAGTCAAAGCTGGCTTGCTGCTGTTAAAACTCCACCACCCCCTTGTTGATAATGTTGCATATGTAGATAGTTCTGGTGTAAGACTTGCTGAGTACCTTCGTACTCATGTTTGCTTATTTATGTTTTGTAATTGGTTACACTAGTGACTTCGACGAGTAGCTTGTATCCCAGCTACGATCTTGTACCCTTGGGAGGGTCATGTTTAGTCAGGCTTCTTAGTCTTTTCCTTTTGTAGTTGTCTGTACTCAAACATGTAATGCTTCCGTTGCTTGTATGCCCTGAATGATGGGTCATGAGACCCATGTTTGTATTGAATGCTATGTGGCTCTTCTGGGCTTTTATCTGGGCTTTTATCTATATGAGTTTGAGTTATGGTGTGATGCCATGTTGTACATCACATACTTGCAAGTTATGCGTACGTGTAACGTGTATTGCTATGTGTGGGATCCGACAACCTAGTTGTTTACCTCTGGTAGCCTCTCTTATGGGGAAATGTAGTCTTGTGCTTCCATGAGCCATAGTAGTCCGCTACAGCCCGGTTCACCGGAGTCCTGCTAGCCCAGCACTACTGCTCCGGAACATTTGACTGGCCGGCATGTGATTAACTTCGTTCCTGTGTCTGTCCCTTCGAGGAAATGTCACTCGGTGACATCCGGAGTCCTGCCTAGCCTGCTACAGCCCGGGTTCCCGGAGTCCTGTTAGCCCAATGCTACAGCCCGGATTCATACGTTGTTGACCGACATGCTCGAGGTTGATTCATGTATGCCTGTCCCTGTAAGTTAGTGCTATTTTGGGTTCACGACTAGTCATGTCGACCCGGGTTCTCTGTCATATGGATGCTAGCGACACTATCATATACGTGAGCCAAAAGGCGCAAACAGTCCCAGGCCAGGTAAGGTGGCACCCGTGGAATACCGTGCGTGAGGCCGCAAAGTGATATGAAGTGTTACATGCTAGATCGGTGTGACTTAGGATCGGGGTCCTGACAGTGGGCCCCCTGGTGTTTATTCTTTCGCCAGTATTTTTTATAAATTCCAAAAATATTCTCCGTGAATTTTCAGGTCATTCCGAGAACTTTTATTTCTGCACAAAAGTAACACCATGGAAATTCTGTTGAAAACAACGTCAGTCCGGGTTAGTTCCATTCAAATCATGCAAGTTAGAGTCCAAAACAAGGTCAAAAGTGTTTGGAAAAGTACATACGTTGGAGACGTATCAACTCCCCCAAGCATAAACCTTTGCTTGTCCTCAAAGCAATGTAGTTGAGAAACTGAAAGTGATAAAGAAAGACTTTTACAAACTCTGTTTGATCTTGTTGCTGCAAATATGTAAAGCCTGCACTCAAGTTTTCAGCAAAGATTATGAACTAACCATATTCACAAAACATTTAAGTCTCATGTTTACTCATATCAATGGCATAATCAACTAGCGAGCAATAATGATAAATCTCGGATGACAACACTTTCTCAAAACAATCATAATATGGTATAACAAGATGGTATCTCGCTAGCCCTTTCTAAGACCGCAAAACATAAATGCAGAGACCCTCTAAAGATCAAGGACTGACTAAACATTGTAATTCAGGGTAAAAGAGATCCACTCATAGTTATACTCAATGTAAATTAACAGTAATGCATGCACATGACAGCGGTGCTCTCCAAGTGGTGCTTTTTAATAAGATGATGATGACTCAACATAAAAGTAAATAGATAGGCCCTTCGCAGAGGAAAGCAGGGATTTGTAGAGGTGTCAGAGCTCGATTTTTGAAATAGAGATAAATAATATTTTTAGTGGCATACTTTCATTGTCAACATAACAACCAAGAGATCTCGACATCTTCCATGCTACACACATTATAGGCGGTTCCCAAACAGAATGGTAAAGTTTATACTCCCCCACCACCAACAAACATCAATCCATGGCTTGTCCGAAACAATGGGTGCCTCCAACTAACGACAATCCTGGGGGAGTTTTGTTTGCAATTATTTTAATTTAAGCATGGGACTGGGCATCCCAATTACCAGCCATTTTCTCGTGAATGAGGAGTGGAGTCCACTCCTCATGAGAATAACCCACCTAGCATGGAAGATATAGACAACCCTAGTTGATACATGAGCTATTCGAGAATACAAAACAAAATTTCATTTGAAGGTTTAGAGTTTGGCACATACAAATTTACTTGGAACGGCAGGTAGATACCGCATATAGGAAGGTATGGTGGACTCATATGGAATAACTTTGGGGTTTATGGAAGTGGATGCACAAGAAGTATTCCTGCATAGTACAAGTGAAGGCTAGAAAAAGACTGGGAAGCGACCAACTAGAGAGCGACAACAGTCATGAACATGCATTAAAATTAATCAACACTGAGTGCAAGCATGAGTAGGATATAATTCACCATGAACATAAATATCGTGGAGGCTTTGTTGATTTTGTTTCAACTACATGCGTGAACATGTGCCAAGTCAAGCCATTTGAATCGTTCAAAGGAGGATACCACCCTATCATACCACATCAGAACCATTTTAATAGCATGTTGGCACGCAAGGTAAACCATTATAGACTCCTAGATGATTAAGCATGGCATGAGCAACTATAATCTCTAATTGTCATTGCAAACATGTTTCATTCATAATAGGCTGAATCAGGAACGATGAACTAACAATATTTACAGAAACAAGATAGGTCGAGTTCATACCAGCTTTTCTCATCTCAACTAGTCCATCATATATCGTCGTTCTTGCCTTTCACTTGCATGACCGAACGGTGTGGATAATAATAATAGTGCACGTGCATTGGAGTAAGCTGGAATCTGCAAGCATAAATACAAGGGAGAAGACAAGGTAATATGGGCTCTTTGTTAAATTGCATATGAGAGCCACTCAACATTTTCATTATGGTCTTCTCCTCTGGACCCCCAAAGAACAAGAAAAGAAATAAAACTATTTACACGGGAAAGCTCCCAACAAGCAAAAGAAGAACGAGAATTTGTTTTGGATTTTCTTTTAACTATTACTACTACAGGCATGGAAAGTAAACTAGCTAAAAGTTACAACTAATTTTTTTCTTAAGGTTTTCCAAACACACAAGAAGAAGGCTTAGAAAAGAAATTAAACTAGCATGGATAGTACAATGAAATAGTATGAGCACCGACAACTAGAATGAGTGTGTGAACATGAATGTAATGTCGGTGAGAAATACGTACTCCCCCAAGCTTAGGCTTTTGGCCTAAGTTGGTCTATGGACATGGCTCAAAGTTGCCCTCTCCGGTGTACGGAGGAGTGTCTTCTGGGTGCCATTGGTTTGGCTATGATGACATGATGCAAAAAGAATCACATCAATCGAAGCTACGGTTTACGAGATATATGGCCATTTGAAGTTTGAATTCAAATCTAAATAATGTTCAAATTTGAATCTAACAAAAGTTTAGAAATATGATACCACTGGATAGATCTAATCATGATGAAGCATTTTCCGCTGGTTCCATCGAGTTTGGATCTACGGTTAAAAAGTTGTGGCCAATCTAAGTTTTAGGGGATAAACTGAAATTTATAGGGACCTAGCAGTGAAACAAAAAAAATTAAAACTACAAACAGGCCCTCGGCCACGTGGCGGCTCGTGGCTGGCCGAGCAGCGTTCGCTGCGGAAGCTTATACAGTGAATGGCCACTAAATAACAAAAACACTACCACGGCTAAACTAAAGAAAACCAACGATCGATTTTAATCAAAACCGTTCGGTTTAAATGAACCATGGTTAACTGATCTAAAACAAAAAGGAAACGAACGAATGAGAAGGCTCGCTTACGGTGACGACGACGAACATGGGACGGCAGTGCTAGCATCACGCAAAGGACGGGGCAGCGGCTGCGGTGCTCCTCGGAGGCGGGTGAGGAGTCGAACAGGACGGGCGCGACGTGGGCGGTCCGGTGGTGGTGACGGCGCGCATCGGGGTGGTCTACGGGCAACAAAAACAACAACGAGGTCCTCCGGCTCCGGCGAGAGCCAACTGACGAAGGCGGCGCCTGTGATGAGCGAGGGGGCGAGCGAATTGGCAGAACAGAGAGAGGGTGTCTTGGGGATTTTATAGGCGCGGTCAGGAGCTCGGGGAGCGAGGGATAAGGCTTATCTCCGAGGGCGAGGTGCGGCGGTTGCGGGCGGTGAGCACTGCAAGCTCATCCGAGCGGAGGAGGCGGGAGATTGGGGACGATGGGGCGGGGCCCACTAGTCGGCTGGACAGAGAGGAGGACGAGGACCGGGCGAGCAAGGGCGAAGCCTGTGGGCGCTGGGGTCTCGGGCGCGGGCTGGCCTGGGCCACGGCCTTGGCCTACCGCCGCTGGGCCGGTCGGTGCGCCCCTGGCCCGAAGTGGCCTCGGTACAGGTGGTGCGGTGTGTGTGCGTGTTTTTTTAAGTAAAAAGTTTTCCCTTTTCTTAACAGTGAGGAAAACAAACAAACTTAATAATAATAATAATAAAAATTACAAAGGCATATTATATACCAAAATGCTCAGAAAAATAGCAGTAATAAGATGAACTATTTTTCAAGTTCAACTAAATTCCATAAAAATTCATAACAGTCAAACAGTGCTACTGTTGCATTTAAAATAAATAAAAATCATTTTTAAAATAGCAAAATGATTTCAAATTTATTTTCTCCTATTTTATATTTGAAGGGAATCATTTTACCCTTATTTCTGTGTGTTTCTTTTTAGGAGAAATAATTTGATTAGAAACCCAAATAACTCCCAATTGGATTTCAAATTTGGAAATTCAAATAACTTCAAAGTGACTTTCAAGTTATTTCTTTCAAACTTCCAACTCTCGTTCTTCAAATTTGAAGAAGTCATTCTATCTTCTCTCATGAACTCATTGAGTTGCTTAAAGTTTTAAATTTGAAATATTTCAAATGGAATTCAAATCATTTTCAAATCCCTTTTCATTTCTTTAAATGGAAGAAGTCATATTATCTTAACTCTAGGCTTTTTATGATGAAATGAATTTGAATTCAGGGAGATCAAAATGCAAGATGAAATGTTTTGGGGAAGTCCTTTTATTCCCTCTCATGCAACTTTAAAAAGTTCAATTTCCAATCATTTTCACACAATCAATAACAAAACAACCAAACAAACCATCATAATTAATTATTTAATATAACATTCCAAAATTTAGAATTTTGGGATGTTACAAACTACCACAGTTAAAAAGAATTTGGTCCTCGAGATTTGGAGTGGCTACAAAGAAGGTTAGGTTTGGGGGGTCTCCTTGAAAATCCATTCATCAACACAAGGTATGGGTGGTACCACCCTTAGAAGCATGGTTATGGTTCCAAAAAAACTCATGTACTCCGCCCTTTGGGTTGACGGTGTTGGTCCTCTCATACTCCCTGGAGTAACTCTTTCTTTATGGCACTTTGGGTAAGGGCATGACCCTTTCCTCAAAATCTGGAGTCCTTGCATCAAATAAGATCCTTCCGAGTCTGGGACTTCTTAGCTGTCAGGCTATCGCCAATGCTAAACAACTATCAAAAATCTCATGGTGGTCGACAATTACTGTTCTCCTGCAGAAAATGGGTCTGGATTGAACCTCACCACATAACCTACGATTGGCAACAAGTGCCTGTATTGGGTTTCCATCATCCTTCCATTCTAAGGATTTTGGTTTATCGTGTAGACACTCTTCTAGGGTTTTAAAGCTCTCTGATTTTCCATCAACATATGATTGCTCATGATAGAAGTTTCCGGTATGGGGGCCAATCCATCCCATACTTGAATCATTACTACATACGCAGATAGTGAATCACGTTTTCTAACACTTGGGCATCCTCACAAGCATTGCAGAACTTCTCTTCTCCACGAACTGGGTTTAGGTAAATCCATTGGTTCTGCAAGCCAAACAAAATTTCTATCGTTTCTTCACAACCCTCGGGTTTACGTAACCTCCTATGAAACGTCTGCTGATGAAATCACAGCTTCTTCTAGAATTCTTCCTGCAACAAGGTTGTGCTTGTTCCTTTCTAAATCCTAGGTCCTGTGGGTAATGGCCCACTTCAAACATGTATATATTTTAACTCATCCTTGGAGTTACTATTGTTCCATATTCCAACATTACATCTCCATTAAATCCAATAGCACTTCATTTATGCCTACTCTTGGGGTAACCATCATAACTAAAACCAAACTCCAACTCATTTGTCCAAACTCCACTCTATGGAATACATTTTCTTTTTCCATCGGTCTAGTGCTCACACAGGGTATTACCATTAAAATAAAATGTACTGGTTCATCCATAATTCATATTCTCTTCATATCAAATCCTTTATTATATCCTTAACCACTACTCAAAACTCATATTTCAAAAGTACTCTATTACAAAAGCTGCCATCCACATAGTTTGGTATGGTCAAGCATTACTCCCATCTCTATTCATTTGCCATTCTTGAAGATGCTTCAGTCCAACTAGAATTGTGCGATGTGATCCTTCAAATCATCGATGTTTTGCTTCATTGTGGTGGCCATGAGCTTCATCTCCATCATCTCTGCATGCACCTCCCTCAGGTATTCCTGAGTGTGACGGAGTATTGCTTCTAGTATTTCTCCAATCTGACGTAGGTCCTCCATAGAAGCTTCACGAACAGAGTCAAAGAATGTTATTCATGGTACTTGAGAAATGAAAACGTATTGTCCCATAGTCTTTGGGCAAACTCCCTTCACATGCTAGAGGTGTACCTCCACGTACCAAAGTTCAACTCCATTCTTCATGAAAGGATAACCCTTATAGAACACATATCCTTCACGATGAATATGCTTCATCATGTCCTTCAGGATCTTTGGGTAATCCCGATCACTAGTCAGGGTCATGATCGTTTCCGGGCCCATGAGAAAAGACTCGTAAAGGGTTGTCATCAGCAGGTATAAGATAGAAGGGGTACTCAGGATACTGTATGTATTTCCTTGGGTGAAATGTGGTTGTTTTTCCGGGAAAGGTTTGGGTCAGCTTGTCCATGGGTTCAAGGTTTACGTCTGGGTGACATAGTGAGAGAGGCACTCACAATCAAGAAACAACTCATAACATTTCATGAGATTCCAAACACCTCAACTTTTATTGCTTCACGAACTATTACAATTCCCATTTCAGAACTCAACTCAACATCCCTAACGAAAATAAAAGTGTGTTCCAACTTTATTACATGCTTTATTCCAATATCAAGATCTCAACTACGCTGCTCAAGCTTTCCTCAGGTCTGAACATTCTCTAGCAAAATGTCCTACTCCTTTGCCACATAAACAAATGACTTCAGACAAATCCAGGGGCTTCCTGGGGTTATCTTGGCTCCTTACATTCTTGGCTTCCTTTCTGGGCATTTGCTAGCATAATGACCACTATGCTTGCACTTGAAACATGTGATATGACTCCGGTCCTTCTTTGCAGAACCTAGGTTGTTAAGAGGATACATGCTCTTTCTCTTCCCGGAGTTCTTCATTATGATCAATTCTTCTATCTCTTGTGGATCAAACTCCACTTCTTCTGTAGGGAAGTCTCCCAGATACTCTTGGCTTTGCTTCGTGCAATACTGTGAAAAATGTACTTCTCCACATGAATAGCAGGCATTGGAGTAAAATATGTTTAGGCCTTCTCCATCAGGGCCGTCAACATCTTCCTTCATCACAAGTTCTATTAAATTTTCCCTGAGGGGCTTCTTTCATTGCTTCCTTCTACTGCTTGGTAATTTCCTGTACCTTGGGGTAAATATGACACTGGGCGGGGTAGTGCATAGTTCCTTCACACAAGAAACAAGTAACCTGCCTCATTAGGCATTCTTCCGCTTGGTGATTTCCTTCACAGTGAGGGCATCCATCCTTGTGTTCTTCATGGGTATGTCCTATTTCTCCGCATATCTTGCAGGCACAAGGTTTCTTCATCGGTTTATCACCGTGCTTCCGGATAAGACGGGATCCCAATAGAGTTTTCTTCAATTCCTCCCAAGTTTTTGCTCCATTACATCCTTGTATGGCCTGATGCATTTTCCACCAGGTTGCAGCACTTTTTGTAAAGTATTGAAGAGCATATTGAACCTCATAATTCCTTGCAACCAACTTGCTCCTGAAGTGATTCTCCATGTTTTGAATCCATAGCCCTGATAGCAACTCTGTAGCGACCCGACCTCAAACAGTCAAGCCTCCGTGTATCTGTGCCATCCCTGGATCGGTATGCTGGCACACACAGTACATCAATGTATATATAAAAGTGCAATCACATGTATAAATAACGTAAAACTGATATATATACCTCATATGTCTCAGCGGAAACAAACATAAGGGTGTGGAGTCCCATCAATGCCAACAACAAGTTGAGTGTAGACCGTAACCCTACAACGTAACTCTTACTCGTCGTAGAAGTTCCTGCAACATAAGACATTGCGGCCATGTAGGTCAGTACATTGAATGTACTGGCAAGTCACATCATAAGAATAATGAACCTATTTGTACATGCAATTTGACTAGTGGAAAGCTCTAAGCTTAGTTTTTGCATAAAGCTAGTTTTTCCCTAGAATAAAAGATATTATTCTACCACTACAATATAGCATAGGATGAGTTGGCAAACCCAACTCAATCCATTCCCAAAATTTCATTTCAAACCCAACTATTTAATTTAGAGTGGTGAGATCTCCCAGCATTTCCACTACTAGATGCTCAAGTTGTCCGTAACCGGGGACACAGCTAATTGATTAGATTTTAACACTCTGCAGAGGTTTGCGCACTTTTTCCCACAAGACTGGATCTCCTCCCTTGAAGTTCTCGCATTGCCTTGCATTTGAGAACAAGATGACCGAGACATAGTCTTTCAAAAGTATTCCCCCTTAACCCATGGATAGGCCGGTACACCTACTCATTCTACATCCACTAGCCCATCCCAGAAGGGGTCACACTAACTACTCAACTAAGCCAGACCCCATATTGGCTTGTGGCTGCACAAGTAAGCTTCTAGACATGAGAATACGATTGATCTCTTTGAGCCTGGGTGGACGGACCACTAGTGGTGCACCACCATGGATTTCCCATGCATGCTCCCACTATACTTCGCCACCATTCAAACCAAACCTCCGCCCAGGTAGTTCATTTACAAGTCTTGGTCCTGATTAGAACTTTGTCACTCATGTCTCACCATGTTCGCTTCCCAAACCATGTCTACATTTAGCGAGGCAAAAATAAACTTACACGACGGTGAAAAGGATGTATAGATCAGACCTACGTCAAATGAACTACTAGGTAACGGCATAGCCATCTGGCAACAATAAATCCTACCATGCAATCCTACCACAAAAGGACTAAGTGCATAATATAAACATAGGTAATTGGAAAAATGGTCAAATGTGAACTTGCCTTGATACTGGTAGTTGAATTCTAGAGATCGATAGTACTCGTCTTCGCACTCCGGATAGTCGATCGTCAAAGTAAAATAACATACATATGCAATCATTCCAGAGAGCAATAACATGCAACACAAAAGACTTGGAAAACCAAATGGAAATCCAACACACATAACTTGCATGCGAATAATTCTAGGTGCTAACAATAAGTGACATAAGGTGCAAAACCGTGGTGTGATCTATCGTGCATACTTGGCATAGTAATAAATCTATCATGGACAAATACTAATCATGTGAAAAGTATAGTGACAATGATCCAGGTGGTAGGGTTTGGCTACGGTGACACAATGCAAAAAGAATCACATCAATCGGAGCTACGGTTTAGGAGATATGGCCATTTGAAGTTCGAATTATATCTGAATAATGTTCAAATTTGAATCTAACAAAAGTTTACAAATATGATACCACTGGATAGATCTAATCACGATGAATAATTTGTCGCTGGTTTCATCGAGTTTGGATATACCGTTAAAAAGTTGTGGCCAATCTAAGTTTGGGGGCTAAACTGAAATTTACAGGGACCTAGCAGTGAAACAAAAAACAAAGTTAAAACTACGAACATGCCCTCAGCTACGTGGCAGCTCGTGGTTGTCCGAGTAGTGTTCGCTGCGGAAGCTTATACGGCGAACGACCACGAAATAACAAAAACACTACCACGGCTAAACTAAAGAAAACCAACGATCGGTTTATTCAAAACCATTCGGTTTAAAATGAATAGTGGTTAACCGATCTAAAAAAACAAACGAACGAATGAGAGGGCTCGCTTATGGTGACAACGACAACGAACAGGGGACGGCAGTGCTGGCATCACGCGGTGGATGGGGCGGCGGCTGCGGTGCTCCTCGGAGGTGGGGGAGGAGTCGAACGGGACGGGCGTGGCGTGGGCGATCTGGTGGTGGTGACGGCGCGTGTCGGGGTGGTCTACGGGCAATAAAAACAATGGCAAGGTCCTCCGGCTTCAGCGAGATCCAACTGACGAAGGCGGCGCGTGTGATGAGCAAGGGGGGAGCGAATTGGCAGAATGGAGAGAGGGGGTTTGGGGGTTTTATAGGCGTGGTCAGGAGCTCGGGGAGCGGGGGATAAGTCTTATCTCCAAGGGCGAGGTTCGGCGGTTGCGGGTGGTGAGCGCTACAAGTTCATCCGAGCGGAGGAGGCGAGAGATTGGGGATGATGGGGCGGGGCCCATGGGTCGGCTGGACAGAGAGGGAGACAAGGAGCGGGCGAGCGAGGGCGAAGCCTACGGGCACGGGCTGGCCTGGGCCACGGCCTTGGCATATCGCCGGTGGGCCAGTCGGTGCGCCCCAGGGCCGAAGTGGCCTCGGTTCAGGTGGTGCGGTGTGCATGCGTGTTTTTTTAAGTAAAAAGTTTTCCCTTTTTTTAAAAGTGAGGAAAATAAACAAACTGAATAATAACAATAATAATCATAATAATAATAAAATTATATAGGCATATTATATACCAAAATGCTCGGAAAAATAGTAGTAATTAGACGAACTATTTTTCAAGTTCAACTAAATTCCATCAAAATTCATAAAAGTCAAACAGTGCTACTGTTGCATTTAAAATCAATAAAAATCATTTTTGAAATAGCAAAATGATTTCAAATTTATTTTCTCCTATTTTATATTTGAAGGTAATCATTTTACCCTTATTTCCGTGTATTTATTTTTCGGAGAAAATAATTTGATTAGAAACCCAAATAACTCCCAATTGGATTTGAAATTTGGAAATTCAAATAACTTCAAAGTGACTTTCAAGTTATTTCTTTCAAACTTCCAACTCTCGTTCTTCAAATTTGAAGAAGTCATTTTATCTTCTCTCATGAACTCATTGAGTTTCTTAAAGTTTCTAAATTTGAAATATTTAAAATGGAATTCAAATCATTTTCAAATCCCTTTTCATTTCTTTAAATGGAAGAAGTCATATTATCTTAACTCTAGTCTTTTATGATGAAATGAATTTGAATTCAAGGAGATCAAAATGCAAGATGAAATGTTTTGGGAAAGTCCTTTTATTCCCTCTCATGCAACTTTAAAAAGTTTCAATTTCCAATCATTTTCACACAATCAATCACACAACAACCAAACAAACCATCATAATTAATTATTTAATATAACATTCCAAAATTCAGAATTTTGGGATGTTACACTATGGCTCAGGCTCTGGAGCTGGTGTCAGGCTCCAGTATGCATAAACGGCCTCCGGAAAAATGAGGTACGTGCTTGAAAATATGTTAAACAAAGAGGGCGCAGGCAAGGTGATAATCTCACAGTAATTTTTATCAAATATCAATTTATACTTAAGCATCATCTTCTTATCTTTAATAATAAAATCATGTGCTACCATACTCTTATAGTCTAGAAAAATAGGCGGCATCAACTTTTCCTCTTTCTTATAATGCCTAATAGGTATCCTAAAGTGTGCAGGAAGGCGCGAAGCAAAGATGCCTCCGAAGATGGGGCCCTTTGTATGGATCACATTTAATCGTTTAGCAACAATAGTGCCTAAACTAAAAGTGGTATCATGAAAGAAAGCATGGCGCAAAATAAAAATATCAGGAGCACTGAGATTTCCACTGTTCCCGCGACCAATTAAGCATCTACTAGCAAATATTGGAAAGTAACGTAGAACATGAAAATGTTTGCTAGTAATTATTGCATCGGAAACTTTCCTCGTGTCGACTACAACAATTGTATCAATAAACCCCTCCACGTCATTACGATGTGGTTCCTCTATGCTGCTCGCAAAGGGTATCTTACAGACCCGACAAAAATCATATAGTGACACCTCCTTAACCTCATCATATAAGTGAAATTCCACTAAAGGTGGTGATTTCTTAGCATGAAAGTAAAAAATTTGCACGAAAATATTTGTGAGGAGGAGATACTGTTCGTGCTGGTCATGAAGGAAATCGATGAAGTCTGCATTCTCAGCCAAATAATAGAAGTCCTCATAAATCCCGGCTGCCCTCAAGAACTCATCACAAGGCCATTCGCACGGCCAAACCTCCGCGGTGCGAGGGAGATTTTATTTGGGCTTCTTATTTTCTTCACTTTGCTTATCCTTCGAGCTTCGGCTTGAAGAGCCCCTCAACAATCTCTTCATCATTTTCTTTCTCTGAAAAATTTCTGAAATTTTAGTGACTCAAAATAAAAGTGAATCAAACTCAACAAGATTGATAGCAACTACTCCCACAAGTGCCTAAAGGCTATATCATGCATTAAAACTACTTTTGACCACATAAATTTGACATGCAAGCTCAAGAATAGGGTCACCTAAGCAGCAAAAATTTGCAATAAATAAAGCACTAAAACAAAAACTAATTGGACCATTGGAGGAGTCACATACCGAAGAACAATTCCCGAAAGTAGTTTTGTGAATGGAGCTTTGAGCAAGGAGATCGAAAATGGCAGCAAGATGAGCTAGAACACGGGTTTGAGCCATGGGAGGATTTTTATGGAGGAAGACGAAGTGTGTGGGTGCTGCAATAAGTGGAGGGGCCCACGTGGCGTCCACGAGGCAGGGGGCGCGCCCCAGGGGGGTGGGCGCGCCCTGGACCCTAGTGGCCAGGTGGTATGACCCTCTGGCGTGTTCTTAGTGCCAATAATTCTTAAATATTCTACAAAAAAATCATCTATAATTTTCATGATATTTGGAGAACTTTTATTTTTAGGGTATTTTTTATTGCAAGGATAATTTAGAAAGCAGACAGAAAATACTATTTTTGCTTTATTTAATCTAAATAACAGAAAATAAAAAGAGGATACAGAGATTTGTGCTTTAAAACTTCATCCACCTCATGCTCATCAAAAAGATTCCACTAGCAAGGTTGATCAAGTCTTGTTAACAAACTCTTTTCAAATGACATGAAACCGGAGAATTTTCGAATAACACTAAGTTACCTCAATGGGGATATCCACGTCCCCAACAATAAGAATATCATATTTCTTCTTGACAGTAAGAAGAGGAAATTCTAAACCTCCGATAGTAATCGTTGAACGTTTTCCAATAGAATTAATACTTTGGACATGAGGTTGTTTCCTCGGAAAATGTACCATATGCTCATTACCATAAACATGAAAAGTGACATTGCCTTTGTAGCAATCAATGACAGCCCCTGCAGTATTCAAAAAGGGTCTACCAAGAATAATGGGCATACTATCGTCCTCGGGAATATCAAGAATAACAAAGTCCGTTAAAATAGTAATGTTTGCAACCACAACAGGCACATCCTCACAAATACCGACAGGTATAACAGTTGATTTATCAGCCATTTGCAAAGATATTTCAGTCGGTGTCAACTTATTCAAATCAATTCTACGATATAAAGAGAGAGGCATAACTCTAACACCAGCTCCAAGATCACATAAAGTAGTTTTAACATAGTTTCTTTTAATGGAGCATGGTATAGTTGGAACCCCAGGATCTCCTAGTTTCTTTGGTATTCCACCCTTAAAAGTATAATTAGCAAGCATGGTGGAAATTTCAGCTTCCGGTATCTTTCTTTTATTTGTAACAATATCTTTCACATACTTAGCATAAGGATTCACTTTAAGCATATCAGTCAAACGCATATGCAAAAAGATAGGTCTAATCATTTCATAAGCGCTCAAAATCCTCATCATCCTTTTTCTTGGATGGTTTAGGAGGAAAAGGCATGTGTTTTCTGAACCCATGGTTCTCTTTCTTTACCGTGCTTCCTAGCAACGAAGTCTCTCTTATCATAATTTTGATTCTTTGATTGTGGGTTATCAAGATCAACAACAGGTTCAATCTCTACATCATTGTTATTGCTAGGCTGAGCATCAACATGAACATCATCATTAACATTATCACTAGGTTTATGTTCATTACCAGATTGTGTTTCAGCATCAGAAATAGAAATATCATTGGGATTCTCAGGTGTGTCAACTAAAGGTTCAGTAGAAGCATGCAAAGTCCTATCATTTTTCTTTTTCTTCTTCTTAGAAGAACTAGGTTCCTCAACTTTAGTTCTCTGAGAATATTGCTCAATTCTCTTAGGGTGGCCCTCGGGATACAAAGGTTCCTGAGTCATTTTACCCCCTCTAGTCACAACTCTAACAACATTATCATTTTTCTTATTATTTAATTCATTGAGCAAATCATTCTGAGTTTTAAGCACTTGTTCTACTTGAGTGGTAACCATAGAAGCATGTTTAATAATAAGTTTAAGCTCACCTTTAACTCTAGGCATATAATCACTCAAGTGTTCAATCATATAAGCATTACGTTTCAATGGTATACCAACATATGAATTGAAGTTTTCTTGTTTAACAATAAAATTATCAAACTCATCCAAGCATTGGCTAGCAGACTTATAACGAGGAATATCACCTTCATAAAATTTATAGAGATAATTTACCTTTACTACCTGTGTCGGGTTATCAAGACTATGTATTTCTTCAACAGGTGGTAAATTCTTAACATCTTCAGATTTAATACCTTTTTCTTGCATAGATTTGTTTGCCTCTTGCATATCTTCATGACTGAGAAATAGGATACCCCTTTTCTTCGGAGTTGGCTTAGGAGTTGGTTCAGGAAGTGTCCAATCATTATCATTACTCAACATATTATTCAATAGCAATTCAACTTGATCAACAGTTCTTTCCCTGAAAGCAAAACCAGCACAATTATCTAGGTGGTCTCTGGAAGCATCGGTTAGTCCAGTATAAAAGATATCAAGTATTTCATTTTTCTTGAGAGGATGATTAGGCAAAACATTAAGTAATCGGAGAGACCTCCCCCAAGCTTGTGGCAGACTCTCTTCTTCAATTTGGAAAAAATTGTATATTTCCCTTAAGGCAGCTTGTTTTTTATGAGCGGGAAAATATTTAGCATAGAAGTAATAAATCATATCCTGGGGACTACGCACACCACCAGGATCAAGAGAATTAAACCATGTTTTAGCATCACCCTTTAATGAGAACGGAAATGACTTAAGGATATAATAGTAACGAATTTTTCCGCATTAGTGAATAGGGTGGCTATATCATTCAATTTAGTAAGATGTGCCACAAAAGTTTCAGATTCATAGCCATAAAAAGGATCAGATTCAACCAATGTAATTATCTCAGGATCGACAGAGAAATCATAATCCTTATCAGAAATAAAGATAGGTGAAATAGCAAAAGGAGGGTCATATTTCATTCTAGCATTAAAAGATTTCTCTTTCAGCTTAGCTAACAGTTTCTTAAGATCATATCTATCATTGCAAGCTAAAAGATCTCTAGCAGTTTCTTCATCCATAACATAACCCTCAGGCACATCAGGTAATTCATATCTAGGGGAGAATCTTCATCATCACTTTCATCAATATTATCAGTTTCAATAATTTCATTCTCTCTTACCCTAGCAAGTTGTTCATCAAGAAATTCACCTAATGGCACAGTATTATCAAGCATAGAAGTAGTTTAAAATAAGCATAATGTATAGAAGAAGTGGCATAATGTATAGAGTGGGTGTCGCAAGTTTACTCAAAACAGAAGGTGAATCAAGTGCAGAGCTAGATGGCAGTTCCTTACCTCCCCTCGTAGTTGAGGGAAAAATCTTGGTTCTTTCATCTTTCAAGTTCCTCACAGTGATCAACAGATATAAATCCAAAGTGACTCAAAAAAGAGCTATGCTCCCCGACAACGGTGCCAGAAATTAGTCTTGATAAACCACAAGTATAGGGGATCGCAACAGTTTTCGAGGGTAGAGTATTCAACCCAAATTTATTGATTCGACACAAGGGGATCCAAAGAATATTCTCAAGAATTAACAGTTGAGTTTTCAATTCAACAACACCTAAAAGACTTAATATCTACAGCAAAGTATTTAGTAGCAAAGTAATATGGAAATAGCGATAACGGTGGCAAAAGTAAAAGTATTGGTTTTGTAGTAATTGTAACAGTGGCGACGGAAAAGTAACTAAGCAAAGATCAACATGTGAAAAGCTCATAGTCAATGGATCAGTGATGGATAATTATGTCAGATGTGATTCCTCATGCAACAGTTATAACATAGGGTGACACAGAACTAGCTCCAGTTCATCAATGTAATGTAGGCATGTATTCCGAATATAGTCATACGTGCTTATGGGAAAGAACTTGCATGACATCTTTTGTCCTACCCTCCCATGGCAGCGGGGTCCTATTGGAAACTAAGGGATATTAAGGCCTCCTTTTAATAGAGTACCGGACCAAAGCATTAACACTTAGTGAATACATGGACTCCTCTAACTACGGTCATCACCGGGAGTGGTCCCGATTATTGTCACTTCAGGGTAACCAGATCATAACACATAGTAGGTGATTATTGACTTGCAAGATAGGATCAAGAACTCACATATATTCATGAAAACATAATAGGTTCATATCTGAAATCATGGCACTCGGGCCCTAGTGACAAGCATTAAGCATAGCAAAGTCATAGCAACATCAATCTCAGAACATAGTGGATGCTAGGGATCAAACCCTAACAAAACTAACTCGATTACATGATAAATCTCATCCAACCCATCACCGTCCAGCAAGCCTATGAAGGAATTACTCACGCACGGCAGTGAGAATCATGAAATTGGTGATGGAGGAAGGTTGATGATGAAGACGGCGGCGGATTCCCCTCTCCCGAGCCCCGAACGGACTCCAGACCAGCCCTTCCGAGAGAGATTAGGGCTTAGCGGAGGCTCTGTATCGTAAAACATGATGAATCCTTCTCCCTGATTTTTTTCTCCCCGAACGAGAATATATAGAGTTGGAGTTGAGGTCGGTGGAGTCTCAGGGGGCCCATGAGAAAGGGGGCGCGCCCCAGGGGGTGGGCATGCCCCCCACCCTCGTGGACAGGGTGTGGGCCCCCTGGTGTTGATTCTTTCGCCAGTTTTTTATAAATTCCAAAAATATTCTCTATGAAGTTTCAGGTCATTCCGAGAACTTTTATTTCTGCACAAAAATAACACCATAATAACACCATGGTAATTCTGCTGAAAACTGCGTCAGTCCGGGTTAGTTCCATTCAAATTATGAAAGTTAGAGTCCAAAACAAGGTCAAAAGTGTTTGGAAAAGTAGATATGTTGGAGATGTATCATGGTGCTCCATCCCCACAGCATTGCCTTAACCTGCTCCACCGCAACCTCAGCATCCTCACCAACTCCTCGGACAAAGCCGAGGCCTACTAGGCGCCACCAAAGTGGTTGTACACTCATCGCATCACACCTTCTCCTTAACTTGACCTCCCGGTGCCGCCGGTGCTCAATCCCTCTCCCCCATGGCGGGGCTACCTCGTAGTCGGCGCCTCTAGCATCATCTCCATGGAGGCTCTCCCCCAGTGCGAGGCTCCGTCGATGGCGGCGTCCATACCAGCCGGAGTTGCTCCTGCTGCTCTGACTCTCGCTCGCTCGCGCTGCTGCTGCTCCATCTCTTGCTCGGTCACGCTGCTACTCTACTCTTGCTCTCGTGCACGCTGATGATGCTAGTACACAGGCTATTGTTGCTACATGAGTTGCTGCTCTGGCTCTAGTTTATGCTGCTCCTCTAGGCGCTGCTGCTCCGGCTTCTACCTACTACTATGTTCCCCGTCGATCGCCTACTGACTTAGATCACCATTTCTCTACTACTAGAGCTCGAACCACCTAAACTACATGCGAAGTGCCTCTCTGTTAGCAGTGCGTTCAATTACGATAGTAACATTCAGATTCCACAGTTAATTCTAGTTTTGACAGTTAAGTTCAGAGTCAACAGTTTTTACCTCATCTATTGTAGTCAGGTGTTTTTTCGTGATGTAAATTTTACATCTATCACTTTTTGGTAATGTATTTTACATCATCTATTGGAGATGCTATTAGAATCCCACTTGAGATTAACAATGTCTATCTTGTACTGCATCAGCCTCGACATCTTACGGCTCACCGGAGCTTCTCCAATGATGGAACCATCCATCACAACAGAGCAGTGCCCTGGACGCCGTCTATAGATGCCTCTGATCTTCCTCCACACCTTTGACAGCCAACTCTGCCGCAACTTCTTCAGTGACCAACCCAATGATGCTGAGGTCGACACGGCTACGCCAAAGAGGTGGTACACTTGTCGCGTCACTTATTGCTCTACATTCATGTCGATCCATTAGGGATATTTTGGTTTAAAGGAAAAATTGAAGGAAAAACATAGCAATAGGAAATTTTGCTATGGCACTCTACTATTCAATTATTCATGCATTTCGTTGAAAGGAATGGAGCAAAACATCCACCTGGACCTACTTTTCAAAATCCTATGCATGGAAACAACACTAAGTGCATTAATGGCAGAATAACATTCTAACTGTACACACTTTCATATGGTTTCACTTTAATTTGGCCATGTTTCTTTGCATTCCTCTACTCTTCCAATTCCTATGAACCAAACACCCAAGTTGACAGAAATTTTCTGTTTCAAATGCTCTATTTCCCACATCATTCCTATCCTATTCCGGTGTTTTTCCTGTCCCTGCATTTTTAGAATCCGGCAAAACAAAGGAGCCCTCACAGAATTACTTCAGTTATAGATAGGTGTCGAAGAAAACTTTTTGTGGTTTGTCCTGCTCCTACTGTGATGTCGTCCACCTCACCTGAGCTACTCCGTCGACAGAAGCATCCACCAAGCCAAACATCACGACTCCAGACCGTCTTTCGCCGCCTCAGATCTCCTTCCCTGTCGTCGGCACCCACCGCAACTGCATCACCACCATCGACTCAGCAAATGAACCCGAGGAGTACACGGGTCGACAAGATAGGTCGCACTCTTTTGTTTCTCCTTATGTTATTCATTGCTTAATATTACTTGCTACTTTCTCGACATGTTCACCTCTTAGACTCCAAGTCAGGTCCAAATTAATGTTCAAACTTGAGTTTTCAAATTACTTGTGGGGCACATATCGAGGCAATAATGAATAGTATCTCTGACTATTATCTGGTTCACCTAGGGTATGCCTATGTTGTTCATCTTGGGTGGGAAACAAATAGTAAAGCAATCATCATCTGTCTTTTTATTAAATTAAAGCTATCATCAGCGTGCTATCATTATTTTTGGATCCATCCACTAGTTGTTACCATCACTCTATGTTTCTACATGCTCTCCTTACATAATCTCACTATATTTTTTTCGTATGCATGTCAGATATTGTACAGTCATGTTGAGCATGTAGAGAAAAAAGAAGAGTTTTATGCGGCAATACAATGTCATGCAGACATCGCTCCATGGTGTGTTCAATGGCAAACCCTCCCCCCTCCTCTCCAGATTGTAATCTAGAGGAAGATATCTGTTCTGAGGCGAATTCAGACGCAACTGACCACTCCTATTTACCCCCAAGGTGTTTGCTCTAACTTGGCATGATGATGTTGGTCATATCATGCATATGTTGCCTTGAAGTGCCTACTTTCGACATCATATATGTCATCTGCTTAGTTTAGACATGTTATGTAATGCCACATGTTTAGTTTCTATATCATATATGAGAATTATGCAGTCTCATCTCTTTTAGCCAGCCATAATATATATGAAATGTGCAATGCCATCTTGTTTAACCAGCAATCATATATTTGATTGATATCTTGCCAATCCTTTTCTTCATTACATTTCCATTTGTCGATAATGTTTGTACATTAAACTACTCGTCCTTTGAATCAGCCATTTGAGTGGGTGATGAAAAAATCTAGAGTGAAAACAAGGTCTTCATAGAAGACGGTGCTACCTGTCGAAGAAGATCTCTTGCTAGGTCCTGATAGCTCCTCAGAGATGGATTCAGAGATAGGTGACCAGTCCTATTTCCCCACCGAGGTGTATTCTCTAACATGGCACAATTATACTGCTCATATCATGCATATGGTGTCTTGCGTTGCATAGTTTAGACATCATATACATAATATTCAACACCATGTTCTTAGTTCAGGCATCATATATGCAAATGCCCTCTGCTTAGTATATAAATCACATATGTGAATGAAATCATGCGATCCTGATTACTTAGATAACATTTATGTAAATTATATCATGCGAACCTGTTTACTAAAGACATCATAAAATTATCTCATGCCATCTTGTTTAGTTAGTCATCATATCTTTGAATTATGTCATGCTATCCTATCCAGTTTAGATAGACATCATATATGTGAAATTATGCCATGCTATCCTTTTTAGTTAAACAATATACAAGTCAATGATTTCAGGCCCTCTTTTTCACACTATTTATTGCATCTGACTCTCATACAAGGTCTATACATTCAACTATGTTTCCTATTTATCAGCAATTTGAATTGGAGCGGGTGATGGCAGTATCTACTGGAGTAAAAAGGTCTTCAAATAAAATAGTGCTTCCTCTTGGTGGAGATAGCACCCCAGTTGTACATGCACGAGAACCAGCCCTACCACACATAACCTGGACTCTCGCAAATTGTACCCCTACTGCGATGGACAGAGAACCAGCTTCACCCAATCTAACCCCAACCCCAGCAAATAGTAACCCAGTTCCTATTGACACAGCACCATCTCCACCATAGAGCTCCCAAACAAGAGTAGTTAGTAAGGCCGCTCAAGTGCCCAAAGCGCCAGTACTACCACGGCGAACCCCAATGCCACCAGTTAGTACACCTATTCCTGTGGAGGAAGCACAACCAGCCATCCATAGTTTATCATCTATCAGATTTGATGTTGTTAAATCCTATGTGTGTATCTTCCCATCATGGAAATATTATACGAAAGATGAAGGAAAATGCCAGTTGTAGGTGTTCGTCCAGGAGTTATGTGTAAGTGATGTTATTCATGGAAATTACTTTGCTTTGTCCCATACGTTCTACCTCCATGACGGTTATAATACAATAGATTTTCCCATTTTTCTCTATAGAGAAGGACCGATTTGGAAACTCAGGATGAGGTAACCTGTGCTAATACCTCTGCTGTAACATCCCAAATTTTCAATTTGGTATGTTATACATTAGATCATCATTGCATATCATATTTTATTGCATTTTGGCTAGATGCTAGAAATTCTACGCAACTCAAGGACCTACGGAGAGAGTTGGGAATTTCGTTATTTTCATATTTGAGTCTTTCTCAAATTTTGAAAAGAGGATCATTTGATTTTAATTATTTTATCTTCGAATATTTCTTTTTTCAAAAAAAGAGAGAGGATAAAATGACTTCCTCAAAATAAATAAATATCGAAGATTTAATATTGAAATCAAATAAGATTTTTATTCGGAGTTTTATCGCTATTTTATTTAAATTAGGAAAAATATGCATTTTTCAAAATTACATTTTAGGCCCAAATAAATGTTCACCTTCTTCGGCTTATTTTTAGAGGACGGGCAAAATTTATTTCGGGATTTGTGAAGTCCATTTAGTATTTCTTTTCTTTCTTTTTCTGCACGTCAGAAATTATTTAAAAAAAAGTCAAACCGACTCCGGGCCGTACCCGAGCGGGACTCCGCCCGGGGGGGCTTTATAAGCCGCGCCACCCGAGCCGCCGAGGCCCAACCACAGACGAAGCCCACCGCCGCCCAAACCCTAACCCTAACCGCGCCCGCGCCGCCCTGCGCCGCCCGCCGCCGCGCCTTGCCGCCGCCACCCGTCGTCATCCCGCCGCCTGTTGCCGCCGACCACCACCGCCGGACCCGCCGCCACCCTCGCCGGAGTCGTCGAGGTAGCCGGAGCCGCCGCGGCGGTTTTTTTAGAACACTAGATCCATTTTTTTATTCACTTCGGTTTTTCCCAGTTTAGTTAAATAGCGGACGCCCGTTTGTATGTTCATTTTAATGAACGGTTTTCGTCCGTTAGCCGCAGATAGCGAAGGTTCGTTCATTAGCCTGTTCGTCAGTTTTTCTTTTTCTTGGATTTTCCGTGATTATTTTTTATCATGATTTCTGATCTGATTTTCGTTTTACTATGACTTTTCGCTCGTTTATCGGAATCAGGCGATTCAAGCGCCTAGAGTTTCGTCTCGAAACCCTCTTTCTGTTTAACCAACTTAAACAAGTTTTTCCTACTGTAAAATTTGACTTTAGTCCAGATTAGTAAATGAAGCTTGTTTTTTTCGCCGTTTGAGTTTGGTTGCTTCATTTGATTTGATTCTTTTTGCAAACCGGAGTTCTTAAGTTGAACTTTCTGGTTAGATCTCTTATTGCCCGTGCCATTGCTTGATTTATTATTGTATGCTTGTTCTATTGCGATAGAGTACCCGGAGTGCGAAGTGTGCTACATCGAGTCTCTAGGTTTCACGGATCATCGGCAAGGCAAGTAACACTTTGATCATACCTCTTTACTACCCAGTTTTTATGCATTACCTTCAACCCTCAAACACTTGCATGGTTAGGATCTGAATTAATTGTGGGCTGGGAAGTAGATGAGGTAGTACCTATTCACCTATTTATTATCAAACCCTGGGTGTTACTTCTACGTTATGCTTATATTGCCATGCTATGCTCGTAGACGTGGATTGGGTTTGAGTGTATTCATGGCAGATATGAGATTGTTAATTAATGGTTCAACTTAAGGTGGCAAGTTTAATACACATCTGGGTGGATTGAGGCACCTGGGGTATCTAGTGATTGCCTGTATTTTTGGAAATCCCGGGGTACCGTGTGATTTTCCTATGGACCGCCACCCAGGCTCAAAGGGATCATAAGATTATTCATGATGGAAACTTCCATGTGCAGCCACATGCCATTATGGGCTCTGGCATAGTTGAGTAAGTTGTTGGAAACCTTTCCATGATGGGCTAGCAGATGTAGGGGATTGTAGGTGTATCGGCCTATCTATCGGTTAAGGGGACCTCTTCGGAAAGACTGTGTCTTGGTCATCCGTTTCTCAAACATTATGTAGTGCGAGAAATCGAACAGAGGAGATCGAGTCTTGTGGTGAAAAGTGCACAAACCTCTACAGAGTGTACAAACTAATCATGGTTAGCTGTGTCCCCGATAATGGACATCTTGAGTATCTAGTTCTTGGATTATCATGTGGATCTCATCACCCTTAAATATAATTTGATTGGCTTATTAATTACTTTTAATTGGGATTGAGATGGGGTTTACCATTCTCAATGTTTAACAACTACCATGATAGTTAACTAAAATTTATTCCTTTGCAGTCGGGAAAAATTGGCTTTTCAAAAAATCCATTAACCATACAGCCTCCACCAGCCATATATGCATGTAGTGATAGCATTATTCTGTTCATTACTCTCTTGTGTTACACTGCCAACATATTCCATGTGCTGACCCGTTTTCGGGATGCAACGTATCATGTTGCAGACTTTTCAGACGACGAGTTGATGGACTCACTTTATCTTCCAAGCCTTCCGATGTTATCGTATTTAGGTGGCCTTAAGCCATATTTATTGTAATATGTTCTCTTTTGAGACATTCGATGTAATAAGTGTGTGATTGCTACTCTGTTATAAATCCTTCAAGTACTATGGGTGTCAGCATTACTGATCCAGGGATGACACTTATACATAGAGATCAGACTGTTTGAGGTCTGGTCGCTACATCTGCTATCTTCAAGAATGCTTGGTGGCAGTATCAGAATTATCTGAAGAAAACGTACTTCACTGGCAAAGAAACCCATCAAATTCCATTACGTTCTCCTGACACACATTTACGGGACGATGACTAGGAACGCCTCGTTCTGTACTGGTCCCGAACCAAGAATGTGGTAAGGTCTATGAACTCATTTTGTATTTTTAAGTACTATATGCCTATGTCTTACTGTACTCTGTTCGTGTAGAACAAGTGCTTAAACCTGAAGAACAATTGTTCTAATTTAAGTTTCCATTGCTATCATGCATACTGTTTTGCTCTTGTATCACTGTATTTACTCATACAAACTTATTTTTAAATTGAGGGATCCAATCGAAACTCTAATGGCACAACAAGTATGTATAACTATGTTTCTTTAACAGGTTTTCTATTACAAATAGCTCTGTTGATTTCAATTTCAGTTGTGTATATAGTTGATTTCTCATATCATGAACATTACTAGCATCACAACAGGGACAATAGTGTTGTTGTACATGTAGACCCGTGGTACCCATCTGAAATCTTGTTGTGCCGTGTGTTTCCCACGCTTTGTATTCTTTCAACGCTGCTTTGTCTTGAACTGATATGATTTGAACCGTGGCTCCATTTTGATTTGGCAATACAATGCAGTGACCAAAGGACATACATATATGTTTGTTTGATGCTTTTATTATATACTACTTGGCAATGGAAGACTTGGTAGTTTAATCCTGTCCACCTTACTAATGAACTAGTTCACCGAAATGAGTTTCATATACTAGATGCTAAACCTGTTATGTGTCTTCTTGTTTCTTCTTTTAGAATGCTGACAAAATATTGGGGAAGAGTGCCTTATTAAGCAATGGTAAAGGAAGTAATGCAGATAAGGTTCAGGATAGTGAGACATCCTTGTTGGTCTCCATCAAAGCTTGTAAAATAGCTAAGGAAAACTATCTTGAAGACAGTGAGACAACCCCAAAGTCCTGTCTTGGTGTAGTGTTTGAGTTACTAGCCACTACCGCTGGCACAAGCTATTCGAACTCACTGTCTGAATCAGTTCGGTTTCTTGAGTCTCAACTATGAGCTGAAAGACATCGATGAGTTGTGCTGCGACAAGAAGCCAAAGGACTGCAGAAGTCCCTGGAGAATTCAGATGCATACTTTCTGGTGCAACAGCAAGCATTGGAGGATTTTAGTGGCAAGCAGGAGAAAGCTATTAAACTTGCTAAGCTTATTGCTACCATGGTGGATACCCAGGATAACCTTTCTCGAGCTCTTCTTAAGTTGTTTCATTTATGGACTTGTTTTCCGGTCGCGTTTATTTACACTTGTGGCCAATTTAGATGGCCAGTGTATGTAACATGCTGCTTTGTTCCTTATATTTGCACTGGTGGCGAGCTTTGATGCCCAATGGATGTAATATGTGTAATAGTCGTAATAGCCTAGCGTTAGTTGCTTGCTTATTATTTCTTTATTGTCTTGTTTAGTTGTTTGCTTGTAGTCACTGCAGTTCTTTTTCTGCGTTTTTCTAGTGGCCACAATAACCTATTTTCTAACTAGGCCACAATAACCATGGAAACACACGGACCATTGTAACCATGGTCCTGCTACCTGCTGTAGTGACCATGGGCCTCTTACGAGCCATAGGATCCATGGGCCTTCTACGGGCCGAATAATCGTTTGGCCAAACATGGGTTGTACTATTCATGGACCAATAATGGTCCGCAAAATGGGTCGAAAACGGGCTAGAGTGGAAATCATTTGTTTATGGCCCGACCATAACGAGCCGTTAATAGGCCGTATTTGATGACACTATGAAAATACCCCAACAGTTTAACAGGACACAATCGGGCCGACTGTAACCACAGGCTGAATTTGGCCCACAAGCGGAACAGCCAGTAGCAGATGTAAGTAACTGAATTCTGGAAATTGGCCCAAGAATAAATGGGCCCTTAGATGGCCGAAAGGTAACACGGGCTGGAGACGGCCTACGGAACAATGGGCCGTTAATGGGTATAAAGTGATACACTGTTCATTATGGGCCCAGAGTTACAAAGGGCCTCGTATGGGCCGAAAGACGTCATAGGCCAACATGGGCCTGAAGTTACAATGGGATAGAATCATATTGCATGCCCTAGATGATGCTACTTGGCCCAATTCAGATAGGCCATAACGGGTAGTGAGTTAGCGGGCTGTAAATGGGCTATATGCGAACAAGTCGTTAACAGGCTTTCCATGGGCCAGCCTGATACCTTTTGACCAAGTCAAACGGGCCAGCCTTTTCACCGGAATGGGCCTCTGTTTGGCCATGCCACATGTCGACGTATCATAAGCACGTGCGGTCCAATGAGTGGATGACATCTGTCCCAACGGTGAGCCGACACATGGTTCCTCTGGCCATTGAGAATTTTACACGTGGAAAATCCCCATTGGTCGGGGCTGTTAACGGGTTATCGGATCCAAACCGGAACCCAATAGCTTAACGGTGACCCGTTACAGTGGATGCCACGTGTCGGTTACCCTTGACAAAAGCACTTCTATGACACGCGATTTATCATCATCGATGTGGACACTTCGATGATGATAATTTTGGTAATATCATGGAACACTTCTACGACAGCACAGGTATGACTATCTTGATTCCGTCATAAAATTGTCATGGATGTAAATGCGTGACAAAAAACTTGACCTACTGTGGCAAACACGTATCATCACGGAAGTGTATTTTTTTGTAGTGGTTGGGGGCGCCGAAGATAGACATCTTGGAGGGGGAGATGTAGCAATGGCTATGGTTTTCATTGCCATTCCTTCTCCACTTGTATCTTCCTCATCATCATGGGAGGGGTACTCTTCATGTGCCACCAAGCCCTTTGGAGGAGACTTCTTGGTGAAGTTGTTCTTGCTAGGGAATGACTTGGCTTTGTCTTTGCGCATGAGTTTTCCACCATTGTCTTCCCTCTTCTCATAAGGGCAATCCACCACAAAGTGACTCACATTTCCACAATTGTAGAAAGTTCTTACTCATTGCTTGTTCTTTGACCCACTTGAGTTGTCCCTGGTGAAGTTGGGCCTTGAGTTCCTCTTGTTGCTCCAAACTCGCCTTGACGAAAGAGCCAGGTGCTCATGATAGGCATATTTGGTGTCCTCGGGGCCACACTTCTCTTCTTATTCCTCTTCTTCCAGAATGGCCTTGGCATTCAAAGCAAGGGTGGGAATGCTTTCTTTAACCAAATGAAAGTGCAACTATCCCTGGGTGGTTTTGGTAATTATTAACAACATATAGCTCACTGAACTAATACTATTTCAAGATGATCATTTCAGAAAGTTCAATGATTGGTAAGGCATGGATTAAGAATGTGGACCCCTCAAAATGCTAAGGATACATATTGGCTCAAGATCAAGACTCTACCTTTTTCATTTTAGTGATCCAAGATCACATTGTGTCCATAGGAAAAGCCAATACTATTAAAAGGGGATGAGGTGTTGCTTAATGGCTTACTTGCTCAAAATGCTTAGCGATATGCTACAAAAACCCTCAACCACTTTCTCATATCCACATATGTCCCAAACCAAAAGTCAAACTCAGCCCCACCGAAAAAGTTCTATCCGGCGCCATCGAGTTCACTTGACATAGCCACTCCCAGAAACCCTAGTCATATCGGTCGTACCGATAGGGATCTCGGTCTCACCGAGATGCGATTGCGAACTCTCTGTTTCCCTTTGTAACGTTTCAATCCAACCGAGATGAGCGATCGGTCCCACCAAGTTTGCAATGCAAATTCTCTGTTTCCCTTTCGTAATGTTTCGGTCTCACCAAAATGAGCGATTCGGTCCCACCGAGTTTGCCTGACCAACTCTCTGGTTAGCTTATTACCAAAATCGGTCCCACCGAGTTTGTATAATCGGTCTCACCGAGATTACATTATGCCCTAACCTTAATAGAATCGGTCCCACTGAGTTGACATGTCGGTCCCACCGAAAAGCCTAACGTTCACATTCTGAACTGAATCGGTCCCATTGAGTTTTCTGATTCGGTCCAACCGAGTTTGGTGAATTGTGTGTAATGGTTAGATTTTGTGTGGAGGCTATAAATACCCCTCCACCCACTCTTCAGTTGTAGAGAGAGCCATCAGAGCATGCCTACACTTCGAACATTCATTTTCTGAGAGAGAACCACCTACTCATGCGGTGAAACCAAGATATTCCATTCCAACCATATGAATCTTGATCTCTAGCCATCCCCAAGTTGTTTTCCACTCAAATCATCTTTCCACCAAATCCAAATCAGTGAGAGAGAGTTGAGTGTTGGGGAGACTATCATTTGAAGCACAAGAGCAAGGAGTTCATCATCAGCACACCATTTATTACCTTTTGGAGAGTGGTGTCTCCTAGATTGGTTAGGTGTCACTTGGGAGCCTCCGCCAAGATTGTGGAGTTGAACCAAGGAGTTTGTACGGGCAAGGAGATCGCCTACTTCATGAAAACCTACCCTAGTGAGGCAAGTCCTTCGTGTGCGATGGCCATGGTGGGATAGACAAGGTTGCTTCTTCGTGGACCCTTCGTGGGTGGTGCCCTCCGTGGACTCGCGCAACCGTTCCCCTTCGTGGGTTGAAGTCTCCATCAACGTCGATGTACGATAGCACCACCTATTGGAACCACGCCAAAAATCCCTGTGTCTACATTGTGTTTGCTCCCTCCAAACTCCTCCCTTTACCTTCATGTGCAATGTTTTACATTCCGCTGCTATACTATTAGACTTGCATGTGTAGGTTGATTGCTTGATTTGTGCTAAGTTGTTAAAATCTGCCAAGACATAAAATTGGGAAAAGCCTAGATTTTTATTTGGTCAAGTAGTCTAATCACCCCCCTCTAGACATACTTTCAATCCTACAAGTGGTATTAGAGCTTTGGTCTCCATTTGCCTTGATTTCCATAGCGTTTGGTGATCATACCCTTGGTTTCACAACCTAGGAGAGTATGGCGTCTAGCGAGGGAAATTACCACCATAGAGGTCCTTACTTTGATGGTACTAATTTTGCTAGTTGGAAGCATAAGATGAAAATGCATATTCTTGGACATAACCCCGCCGTTTGGGCTATTGTGTGTATTGGCTTGCAAGGTGAATTTTTTGATAGGAGAGAACCAAACCGTGAAGCTACCGTGGAAGAGTTGAAGATGCTGCAATACAATGCTCAATCTTGCGATATCCTCTTCAGCGGATTGTGCCCCGAAGAATTCAAGAAAATCAGCCCTCTTGAGAATGCAATGGAAATTTGGGATACTTTGATTGATATGAACGAAGGTACTGACTCCGTCAAGGAATCCAAATTGGATGTCGTTCAAAGTCAACTTGAAAAGTTCAAAATGAAGGATGGTGAAGGTGTTGGTGAAATGTACTCTAGGCTTGCTCTCATCACAAATGAGATTGCCGGCTTAGGAAGTGAAGAGATGACCGATAGATTCATCATCAAGAAGATCCTAAGAGCCTTGGATGGAAAATATGATATCGTGTGTACATTGATTCGAATGATGCCCAATTACAAAGATCTCAAGCCAACCGATGTCATTGGAAGAAATGTTGCTCATGAGATGTTACTCAAGGATAAGGAAGAGCTTCACAACAAGTCAAGTGGTGCTTACAAAGCCTCATGTGATGCTCCTACATCATAAAGTGAGAAACAAACCTTCAATGAAGAATTGAGCCTAATGGTGAAGAACGTCAACAAGTTCTACAAGAGTAAAAGTAAGGAAAGGAGTTTCAAGTCAAGGTCCTACAATGACAAAAGATCTTCGAGTCATGAACGTAATTGCTACAATTGTGGAAGACCCGGACACCACTCCAATGAGTGTACGGCTCCCTACAAAAGAAGAGAAGATTCACCCCAAAGGAAAAGTAGAAGAGAAGAATCACCACCAAGAGAGAGTAGGAGTATAGATGACCGTTTTGAACGAAGAACATCACGGAGAAGCAAGGATTCGGAAAGGAAGGACAAATCAAGGAGCTACACAAAACGAAGACATCAAGGTCATGTTGGTGAGTGGGTATTCGGCTCCGACTCCGACAATCACTCCGAGAGAAGTTATCACTCCGACTCCGAATATACTCAAGATGAAGGTGTTGTCGTTCTAGAACTTGTGTCAACCAACTCCTACGACATATTTGACTCACCAAATGAAGGAATTGGAAGATGCTTCATGGCTAAAGGTCTAAAGGTATCACAC
The DNA here is from genome assembly GCF_002162155.2 of Triticum dicoccoides. Lineage (NCBI taxonomy): Eukaryota > Viridiplantae > Streptophyta > Magnoliopsida > Poales > Poaceae > Triticum > Triticum dicoccoides. The sequence goes on along the minus strand of NC_041382.1, from coordinate 312,585,516 downwards.
CCCGAGTATGTTAATTTCAATAGTGATGAGGATGATTTGCTAGGAGATGATGATTCACTTATTGACAACTCTAGTGATGAAACTATGATGTACTTTCTATTAATCATGCTAATCAAGATAAAACGAATGACGATGATAAGAAGGAGATTGAGCGTCTAACTAAAGAACTAAACACTCTTAAGTTGGCTCATGAAACTACCTTGGAAGATCATCGAGAACTTTTAAAGACTCATGAGAAGTTACGCTTTGAAAAGCTCAACCTTGAGCAAGAGCATGGGTTCTTAAAGGCAATCGATGATGATCTTCGCAAGAAAAGTTCTTCTTACATTGCAAAGCGTTCTTGTCTACTTACATGCCACAAGTTAAATCTAGCAATAAGAGTAAGAAAGATTCTTCTTCTAGTAGTAACAACAATCATGTTAAATCCAATATTGTTGCTTCTAGTAGTTCTCTTGATTCCACTAATGATTCTCTTAGCCAAGTTACACTTGAGCAAGAAAATAGCTTATTGAAGGGAATTATAGAGAAAGGTGTCTACAAGATTCTTGCCGGAAGTAAGGAATTTGAGGAAATTGTACGCAAGCAAGGAAGGCACCGGAAGAATCAAGGTGTTGGTTTTGAACGAAAGTTCAATGACAATGGAGTTGAGTGGGAAGAAGATCAATACCCCAAGACGAAGTTTGTTCCTCAACAAGAGAAGTATGATCCTACTTCTTTCCAAGGGACACAAGCTCAAGATGATCTTCCACCACAAGACCAAAAGCAAAAAGGGAAGGACAAGCTTCAAGAGGAGATTGATGCATTTGAAGAAGCTCCTAAGGCCTTGGTCAAGTGGGTTCCCAAGACTACATCAAGTTCCACTTCATCAAGTACAACTACAACTCCAAGGATTCCCATCAAGATGATGTGGATCCCGAAGAAGAAGAACTAGAGAGTTCTTGAGGGTGACTCCGCCAACATACTTCACTCATATCTTTTTAGCAAGGACAAGTGCAAAAAACCTCCACATCTTGCACTAGTTCAAGGAGTTGCAAACCCTCTTGTTGGTAAGACAAGGGACAAGGTAACCTAATGCTTTCATGGATATCATCGTGTGTGTACATCACTCTATGTCTATGGTTATCTTTGTTTGTTCCTTGTGGTACTAACCCGTATAGGTATTGAAAGTGCAACTCACTCCATTGGATTGCTCCAAATGATCTACATCAACATCGAGCATCCACATCTTCAACACCTACATGAAGTCATCATCGACAAAAATGCAAGGTTAGTTCATCCCTCTTAGGGGGGATATCACATCTAGGGGAGCTTTACTCTAATAAATTGAGCTAAAGCAACTCTAAAGGTGTGAGCACAACAACGCTTTATGTAAAAGTGGTAACCCCACTTGTGCTTAAACGATGAGTATGACCAACGATCAAATGTTCTCATTTGACTCCTTAGTCAATATACTCATATATAGATGACCTAGTCATCCCCAATTGTTTGATAGCTGCTAGAGTGTTTGTGCATGCTTTGCCACATATTTCATTTGCCATTTTATTGTGTGAGCATGTTGATTGCATATTTTACTCATTCAAGGACATCCACTTGTTGCTTTGATTGTTGGCATTTTTCTCTTTTGCCAAGTGGATGGACAAGAATGCCTAAGAACCTCCTCTAGCTATCTATGATTTTCTCGTCTCAAACTCTATTCATGCTACATCACAAAGTTTGATCAAGTCAGATTCGAACCACTCTATGTGAGGAGCACTCGGAGTCCCTGATTCATCATAGGTTTAAACTTCCAAAACCTCGTTGTGCATTTTGGTATGACGGAGTCATCCACTTCAGTCACACCGAGTTCACCAAGTTGATCTAGGTTTTCCATCTCGGTGCAACCGATTTGAACTTTTCGGTCACACTAAGTTGCAGTAACCGCTTGCGATTCTGCATCTTCGTGCCACCGAGTTGTTCCACTCGGTCACACCGACATGGTCGGGATATATATACCCACTGGTGAGAATTTGGAAATTTCTTCAAACCTCCTCAGCCCGCGCATATCCTGCTCTGCCTCCTCGGGTCTCCGAATTGTCTTCTCGCCGCCAGCGACCTACCGTCGCTGGTTTCCATAGCTGTCAACGGAATTCTGCTCTGCCGTTGTCGCCGTAGTGAACTCCCGCCGAAATAGGGTATGGGTTCGATGCTTTCTGGTATTTCCTTACTCTGATTCCTAGCACATTGCTTTGCCATGATCATTACCACGTATGAAAACAATCTATCCAGAGAAAACATCCTTTAGGTTAGGTTTGATTCAAAAATTTAGAGTTAGGTTTCTGTCAAACTCATCTCGGACTGACCGAGTTGTAGAAATCGGTCTCACCGATTTGTCTTAGGACATTGCACATGCGTTTTCGGTCTGACAAAAAATTGCAAATCGGTGCGACCAAGTTCGACTCTCTATGAAATCCTAGCAATCTCGGTGCCACCAAACTGTGACTCGGTCTGGCCGAGTTCACTAGTTTAGGTTCCAAAAGTTGCTTCGATATCACCGAGTTTATCAAATCGGTAGCTCCGAAATGATTTCTGTGGAGAACTACAACTAAGTTTTTGACTCATTTGTTTTTCAAAAACTCTGCACTTTGTGATGCTCATCTATTCTACCTCATCTATATCTATTCATAGGGTTTGCTGTCAGTTTTTTGCCAAGATGTCTGACCAAAGTGACAGCCAAAACAGATCTGAAGAGCCAGTGCAATTGAGTGAGGGAACTAGACCCTCAAGTACCTTAGATGATGGCAGCAGGAGCACTCCAAGTAATTTGCCAAAGGAAGCCACAAGGTCAAGAAAGAAGAAAACCTCAGATTCTGACGATGAGGACTATGTGGCCATTGAGGAGGAAGTCGGCTCCAAGAAGAAGGTGCTAAAGAAAGGATATGGTACTGCTGCAACCACCAAGCCAGGGTTACATAAGAATGCGCCTGCAAAAAGGATTCCTATGTCTAAGGCCAGAGCCTCCACTCAAGAAACTGTGGAGTTCACTCTTGAACCCAAAGAGGCTGGAGATGGCAAGAAGAGGAATGAGAGGGTCAAGAAGACCACTGCCAGAGTGCTTGGTATATCCTCCATCATGAGAGAGCCAGAAGAAGATGAAGAGGAAGAGGATGTTGCTCCAGCTCCCAAGTCTCAGAAGCTCATGGGAGATGCTATCATGTCAGGGGCTGCCACATCAAAGCCCAAAAATGCTCCCAAAGCAATAGCTCAAGCTCAGAAGCCTTCTAAGCCCAAGAGAAGCACTCGAAGCATTCCTTTTGAAGAGAAGAACAAGGCCCCAGTGCCTGAAGTCGAAGAAGAAGATGATGAAGCCCAAGTGCTGAGAAAACTAAAACCCAAGATTCCAGATCACAATGATGCTCATCCTATAGCTGAGGACATGCATATCAGAAAGGATGCATGATTGAGACTTCGGAGGCAGTCTGATCCATATGCTATAAGGAGGAGAACTACAGTGGACTATAGGTTCCACACCAAAGAACAACAAGACTTCTATGAGACCATTTTGCTTGACAAGAAGCCAATTGTCAGTGATATGAGATGGTCGATTGGGAATTTATTGATGAGAATGAGGATCACTTCCTAGGCGTACATGAAAGCTTCAAAGCTTGTGGAGTTGACAAGTTTGTTGAGCAGAAGCTCACAAAATGGAATGATGAGCTGGTCATGCAATTTTACTCCACTCCTCATTTCTATCCAGATGGGAGGATAGTGTGGATGTCTGAAGGTACAAGGTACCAATCAACTGTAGCTGAATGGGCCAAGTTGATCAATGCCCTAGAAGAGCAAGAGGATGATTTGGATGGGTATGCCAAGAAGAAGAAGGACCACAACCCAATGGCAAATATGTAGAAGGAGATCCCCGATAAAGCTTTGGAGACACACAAGCTTGGATCTGTGCACTATTTGTTGTCCGGTCTGCCTACTATCAACACCATCTTAAGGCATACTCTGTTACCCAAATATGGAGATCACAAGATGATAAGGGGGCATTCCATCAACTTTCTGCAAATCTTTGATGTACCACAAAAATTCAATGTCATGAGTCTAATTGTGGAGACAATCAAGAGGACAGCTACTGACCAGAAAAGATCTTGTGGGCATCAGGTGCTCATCAACTCAAAGATGGGCACATGTACTTACTTGTCGGATAAGGAGCATTTAGCCTTATACCCAGATAATGAAGTTGTAATGAATGAGAATGAACCTTCATCAGCACAAGCACAGGAGAAGACAACTGAGGCAAAGGCGGAAAAGGCTGCAAGGATGCCAACTGCTGAGGAAGCATCTCAGGTGTTCCTGAAAAGCAAACAAGATCAATTGGGTTATCTAATTCAAGCTACATTGAGGATTGAGAAGGGCTTGGGCACCCTAACTCAGAATCAGGAGAGCTTGGAGAGGATCGTAGAGACCAAGTTCTATGATCTTGACCTCAAGGTGACTGAGATATAGACTGCAGTTGAGCAACTCCAGGAGGAAGCTGAGGAGAGGAGAGTAAGGGAAACTACGGATGCTTTTCAGCATGTGCCAAGGAGTCATAGGTCAGCTGCACTACAAGTATCTGATACAAGAGCTACTTCATCTGCACCAGCAACAACTTCAGGACCACCTCCCGCACCTGCTCCACCAGCTCCAACATCAACCACTGATGCCTTAGTCCTTGGAGTTCTCTCTACACCACCTCCCGAAGACCAAGCCTGAGAGAAGCATAACACTATGAATTTTTGTCTTTTTGGTAACTTCTTGCCAAAGGGGGAGAAATGTATAGATCGTAGGCTTCAAGAGAGAGTGTTTTGCTTGTTTGTCTCTCTTGTTTTCGGTTGAACTTTATTGAGTGCTTGGTTGATACTCTATGTCCTTGTGTGAGATACTTGTATGATCATGTGTTTGATCATATGCTACCTTAATGCTTGCTTGGATGACATTATCTTTTATATCCTTATATGATCATTCACTTTGCGTGGTGATGAGTGCATGTTTTAATTCATATCATTTTGAGTGCTCCACCAAGATGTATGTGACATGGAAGAGTGACCCGTGATCCTAATCGATTGTGCATTTGCATTCAAAAGCAAATCTTAAATAGTGCACAAATTTAGGGGAATCTCTTGCTTATCACATACTTCTCAAAGCGATGATGTATTTCTATTTTATTATCATTTGTCGAAGCTTTGATCTATATGTTGTCATCAATTACCAAAAGGGGGGAGATTAAAAGTGCAACTATCCCTGGGTGGTTTTGGTAATTATTAACAACATATAGCTCACTGAGCTAATACTATTTCAAGATGATCATTTCAGAAAGTTCAATTATTGGTATGGCATGGATTAAGAATGTGGACCCCTCAAAATGCTAAGGACACATATTGGCTCAAGCTCAAGACTCTACCTTTTCATTTTAGTGATCCAAGATCACATTGAGTCCATAGGAAAAGCCAATACTATTAAAAGGGGATGAGGTGTTGCTTAATGGCTTACTTGCTCAAAATGCTTAGTGATATGCTCCAAAAACCCTCAACCAATTTCTCATATCCACATATGTCCCAAACCAAAAGTCTAACTCGACCCCACCGAAAATGTTCTATCCGGCGCTACCGAGTTCACTTGACATAGCCACTGCCAGAAACCCTAGTCATATCGGTCGTACCGATAGGGATCTCCGTCTCATCGAGTTGGGATTGCAAACTCTCTGTTTCCCTTTGTAATGTTTCGGTCCAACCGATATGAGCGATCGGTCCCACTGAGTTCGCAATGCAAACTCTCTGTTTCCCTTTCGTAACGTTTCGGTCTCAATGAAATGAGCGATTCGGTCCCACCGAGTTTGCCTGACCAACTCTCTAGTTAGCTTATTACCAAAATCGGTCCCACCGAGTTTGTGTAACTGGTCTCACCGAGATTACGTTATGCCCTAACCCTAATAAAATCGGTCCCACCGAGTTGACATGTCGGTCCCACCGAAAAGCCTAACGTTCACATTATGAACTGAATCGGTCCCATCGAGTTTTCTGACTTGGTCCTACCGAGTTTGGTGAATTGTGTGTAACGGTTAGATTTTGTGTGGAGGCTATACATACCCCTCCACCCACTCTTCACTTGTAGAGAGAGCCATCAGAACATGCCTACACTTCCAACATTCATTTTCTGAGAGAGAACCACCTACTCATGTATTGAGACCAAGATATCCATTCCAACCATATGAATCTTGATCTCTAGCCATCCCCAAGTTGCTTTCCACTCAAATCATCTTTCCACCAAATCCAAATTAGTGAGAGAGAGTTGAGTGTTGGGGAGACTATCATTTGAAGAACAAGAGCAAGGAGTTCATCATCAACACACCATTTATTACCTTTTGGAGAGTGGTGTCTCCTAGATTGGTCAGGTGTCACTTGGGAGCCTCCGTCAAGATTGTGGAGTTGAACCAAGGAGTTTGTACAGGCAAGGAGATCTCTACATCATGAAGATCTACCCTAGTGAGGCAATTCCTTCATGGGCGATAGCCAGGGTGGGATAGACAAGGTTTCTTCTTTGTGGACCCTACGTGGGTGGAGCCCTCCGTGGACTCGCGCAACCGTTACCCTTTGTGGGTTGAAGTCTCCATCAACGTGGATGTACGATAGCACCACCTATCGGAACCACGCCAAAAATCTCTGTGTCTACATTGCGTTTGCTCCGTACAAACTCCTCCCTTTACCTTCACGTGCAATGTTTTACATTCCGCTGCTATACTCTTAGACTTGCATGTGTAGGTTGATTGCTTGACTTGTGCTAAGTTGTTAAAATCTGCCAAGACTTTAAATTGGGAAAAGGCTAGACTTTTATTTGGTCAAGTAGTCTAATCACCCCCCCTCTAGACATACTTTCGATCCTACTCCAAACACAAGGAAGAACATTGTCAGTGGTCTTGTTCGTGATGTTCATGGCAATAAACTCATCCAACACTTCACTTCAGGTTAATGTGTGAAAGTCCGGCCTTTGACGTATCACGAATGACATGGCCTTGTTGAATGGCATGATGGCCTTGAGGAACTTGCGCTTGATCCACGTGTCATCTCTATCCTTGGTCCCATGGTCTTGGAGAGCGACCGCAAGAGTTGTCACCCTTTGGTAGAGATTGCGCGGATCCTCATCTTCTAGCATCACGAATTCATCGGCCTCATCAAGGACCACTTCAAAGTTGGACCATTGGATGCTTGAACTCCCTTTGTACATAGAAACAATGTGCTCCCAACAATCCTTTGCATGAGTGAAAGGTCGTAAGTGTGATAGATCTTCGGGTGGGACCGCATCTTGAACGATGAACAAAGCGGAGTGATTGTATTGATTGTCCACTTGTTCTCTTGGGATGAAGTCGTTTGGAGCATGCGGGGTAGAATCCTTGCTCAATGATTCTCCAAAGGTTAGTTGAGCAATGGTTCAAATGACACTTAATGCGAAAAATCCAATTAGCAAAATCACCCTTAAAAAGCTTGGGAGGAGGGCCATAATTATTAATGTGAGGTGTGGGGACCGGTCCTCCATAGACCAGGGGAGGGGTAACTGAGGCAAAAGTTCCTGTCCCATTCTTGTCTTGAGGGGAAGGAACAATAGTACCTTTAGCCGCTTCCTTGGTGGAATTGGCCTCTGACTCCGATGTCGTGGGATTAACCACAAGGAAGCGATTGGGAGTGGATTTAATCCCCTCAAGTAATTCTTTAAGCACGGACTTGACTTCGGTCTTCATAGACGTCTTAAGTGAAGCCATAGCTTCATTTAAGTCGTCTCGAGTGATCAAAGTCAACTCCACGGCCTCAGGCACTTCCTCCCGGGTGTCAACCATATTCTTCGGGTGGTGAACCTTGCATATTTTGAGAGAAAAGTCATTAGAACGACTCCATAAAGCATTATTATTCATAAAAACATTATACATAATAGTAGGAAAACATGATGCAAAATGGATGTATCAACTCCCGAAGCTTAGACCTCGCTTGTCCTCAAGCGAAAACCAAAATCAAAAAACATGTCCACATGCTTAGAGAGAGGATAAAAACAAAATACGACATAGCAGCATCATACATATTATTATAATAGCAACAAAATTTATCATAAAACTTTATCACATAACTTTATCATATAACTTCTCATGAACAAGTAACAATTATTCACAACATTGAAGTAAAAAGCATAAACTTTATTGAAAACCAAAATACTATGTTCTCAGTCAACTTTGCAGTAAAATTCATCATCTTTTCAGGAAGGGTCTCGTATTGGAGCCTTTTGGCAAGTCCACATACTCAACCATCATTTAATTTTCTATGATTGCTAACACTCACCGCATACTCATGAGCAAAAAGTTTCAACCGGACACATAGAAAGATAGTGTTTATAATTTCGCCTCCCAACTCATTCACCTCAAGGGTGATGTCAACAATAATAACTCATGTCCACTCATATCCAACTGGATATATGTGCCTAGATCTTTCCCCACCACATGATGCTTGCCAAAGAGAAAATAAAAAAGGAACATAGGAAAATACTTAGACGCTTGCATAAAAAGTAAATACATAAAGTAAAAGATAGGCCCTTCATAGAGGAAAGCAAAGGTCGTCATGGGCTTTTTAGTTTGTATGATCAATCTCTTAGTGCAAAAGAACATCAGGTTATATTGCCCCTTATGATAGCAACCTTCATTATGCAGTCCGTCGCTTTTATTACTTTGCCATCACAAGTTCGTACAACGCTCAATTTTCTCTTACACTAAATGGCCAAACACATTTGAAGCAATTTTTATTTCCTTATTGCACATCATGAAAACTTACTTGAAGGATCTTGCTCAATCCATAGGTAGTTATGGTGGAATCTCAAAACAAGATTTTGGGTTTAAGGGTTTTTGGATGCAGAAGTAGTATCTCTACTTAGTGCGGAATTTTTGGCTAGCAAAGATATTGGGTAAGCACCAGACATTGAAGGATCTATGACAATATAACTCAATGTGAATAAGAACAAACATAAATCATAACATTGTCTTCCTTGTCCAACGTCAACAATTTTGGCATATAATATTTTGCTGGGAGCTCACAATCATAAAAGATGTCCAAGATAGTGCTTTTGCATGTGAATCTTCTCTTCCCTTATTAATTCTTTTTCGACTCTACACAGTAGGGCAAAACCCACTGCAATTTTTTCATTTCATTAAAAAGCAGAAAGTATCCAAAGATAGACTAAAGGTACATAAGGCTTGAGATGAGCCTTCCTAAAGACTAGGAGAAAAAAAAGAAAAAAGAAGAAAGAAGAAAGAAGAAAACAGAAAAAGTCTAACTCCTAGATAAGTTACAAAGCAAGATTATCAAGCCGGGAGCAGAAAGCCCCAACATAGCTCTTCTTGATCCTGAATTTTAGTAGATCGAGCTCCTCCAAGAAAATGTCTTTCCACCTCTGCATACTAGGTTAGATAGCTTGAAAGATGAGATTGTTTCTTGAGATCAAGATGGCCCAGGAAGCCAGTATCATATTCCCTTATTAATTATTTCATGAATTGCATCATTGACCAATGTTATGTTTATCAACTTTCAACAAATTTTACAACTTGTACTTTTCCTTATGTGATGTCATTACTTACCATAAGATTAGCATATGATCGTTTTAATTATTTTCTTTTATTTTGATTGAAACATAAGTGTAAAGAAGCAAGAGCTCAAACTAAACTTTATTATATAACTTTCACTCAATTATATAAAAGAAAGATCAAGAAACTAACATTTGAAAAATACATCGAAGTAAATTTTTATTCAACTAAATCATAAGATAACTAAAGATCGAACTAAGATAGGTAAAAGAAATAAAAGTGATGGTGATACGATACCAGGGTGTCTCCCCCAAGCTTGTCAAAAAGCAGGGGGCGTGCCCATGCCCGTTAGTCAAGTCTCCTCTGATGGGGAAGATGATGATGGTGGTGGTGATGAGGTAGTTGTGTCACACATCAGGCTCAAGAGGTACTCCAATCTACGAACGATGCTCCAGAGGGTGATGTTTGATCTTGCAACAGAATATTTTCATGAGTGAGATATTTATTTTGAACGTGAACCATTTCAACCGTCCTAAAGGCTTCAATTTTAGTAGGTGTAAGATAATCGTAGTATGGTTGAAGGATATCTTCTTCTGTTTCTTCTGCTGGCACGACCTGCCCTACTGCTGGAGCCTAGTCTCCCGTACCTTCCTTCCCTTGTCCCCCTTGAAGGCTTCCTTTGGTTCCTCTCTCTATTCAATTCTATATTCATCAACCAAGCATCCTCTTCTATGTTGTTTCAGTAGGGAGAAGACATGATGCCTGGCTTGACAGATCTGACAGAAAAACAGCACGAAACTTTCTTCCCAATACGGTGGTCAATAAGTCCAGGGGCATATAAAGGTTTTTTATCTTGGGAAACAAACAGAAGGAAGGAAAATGGAGTCAGGAAGGTTCCTGAGGGGGCACAACCCACCTAGGCATGCTAGGCAAGGCAGGCGCGCCCTGGTGTATTGTGCTACCTTGGTTGCCTTCCTGGTTGTTTGTTATTTTCCTAATTTTTCTAATATTCCAAAACTTATAGAAAATATTTTTGTGGATTTTTCAGAGTCTGTTTACTTACTGTATCACGTACCTCCTTTTGTCAGCATTCTGGAGTGTTCCGAAAGGTTTCGCTTATGTGTTCCTTCGGAGTCATGGTTTGAATAATATTGGTTTCAACATTAATTGGCGTACCTGAGATATAGTGTTTAATTCTTTGCCCATTGAGCACCTTGGATTAGTGCCTTCGACATTATTTGTTTTAATGGCTTCAGATTGATAAACCTCTTCGATAATATAAGGTCCTTCTCATTTGGAAATAAGTTTTCCTACAAAGAATGCAAAACGAGAGTTGTACAAAAGAACATGTTCAACAACTTTCAATTCCCGCTTTTGGATTCTTTTGTCATGCCATCTTTTAACTTTTTCTTTGAATAGTTTGTCATTTTCATAAGCTTGGGTTCTCCATTCATCAGGTGAGATAATATCAAATAACCTCTTTTCACTGACAAGTTTAAAATCATAATTGAGTTCTTTCATTGCCCAATATGCTTCGAATTATCATATTACTGTGCTACTGCTCACCTTGATGCAAATATTTAATCTTGACGTGTGGTTGAATTGACAACTCGGCTGCTAATTCTTACAAATATTCTTTGGGTCCCCTTGTGCCGAATCTATAAATTTGGGTTGAATACTCTAACCTCCAAAATTGTTGCGGTCCCCTATACTTGTGGGTTATCAAGACCTTTTTATGGCACTGTTGTTGGGGAGCATAGCTCTATTTGTTGAGTCACTTGGGATTTATATCTATTGATCACTATGAAGAACCTGAAAGATACCAAAACCAAGATTTTTTCCTCAAAGACGAGGAAAGGTAAGGAAGTGCCATCTAGCTCTGTACTTGATTCACCTTCTGTTTTGAATAGACTTGCAACACCATCACCTTCCATTAATCTTGATAAGTCGCAAGTTATTGATGATGCTACTTCTATTATGAATGATGCTTATGATGATGCTAGTACCCTAGTTGATGATAATGTGCCACTAGTTGAATTTCTTAATGAACAACTTGCTAGAGCTAAAGATATTGAGAATGCTGAAACTGATGAAATTACTGAAACTTATGAAGTCTTTGAAACTGAAAACTATGAAACACCTATTAGACCTAGCTCTCCTAGATTTGAATTGCCTAAGATACCGAAGGGTTATGTTCTGGATGGAGAGGTAGCTAGAGACTTTCTTGCTTGTAAAGATAGATATGATCTTAATAAATTATTATGCAAGTTGAAAGAAAAAACTTTGAATGCTAGAATGAAATGTGATCCTAAGTTTGCTACTTCACCTATCTTTGTTACTGATAAGGATTATGAATTCTTTGTCAACCGTGAGTTAATTACTTTGGTTGAATCTAATCCTTTCCATGGCTATGAAACTGTAACTATTGTGGCACATCTTACTAAATTAAATGATATAGCCACCCTTTTTGCTCATGATGAGAAAATTTGCTACTACTATATTCTTAAGTTATTTCCATTCTCATTAAAGGGTGATGATAAGATATGGTACAAAACTCTTGCTCCTGGTTGTGTGCGTAGTCCCTAGGATATGATTTATTACTTCTCTGAAAAATATTTTCCTACTCATAAGAAACAAGTTGCCTTACAAGAAATATTTAACTTTGTGCAAATTGAAGAAGAGACTATCCCACAAGCTTGGTGGAGGATTCTCCAACTACTTAATGCTTTGCCTGATCATCCTCTTAAGAAAAATGAAATGCTTGATATCTTGATACAAACATGGGTGATGCTAGTGATGTCGGGAAATTAATAATATGGCATAGTTACGCTCCTAATTATTGTCAGTTCAGCAAAGATAATAGAGTGGACAAAGTTTTGGTCAGCATTTGTACGCAAGAAGCTGCATGTACGTATGATCAAGGTGTCCAGGAATTTTCTTGTTTCTTCTGGTTGTCATGTACAAAACATAGCCTGGCTATAGATGCACAAGAGATATTTTTTATTGAGAGTAATCAAAGAATCCTAACATGCTGCTATTTCTCATAGTCAAGACCGCCGGAGCAACAAGCGTACGTCAACAGATTTAAATGGTGGCAGTTGCTTTCCTTGAGAGATATAGGTTGGGGGCCACCAAATAAATTGTGTTTAGTTATTTTAGGTATTTATTTTGTAATGATTACCTGCTAAAATAAAGCACATGATTAGTTTTACTTTCCTTCGTTATTTTAATCGAGAGTTAGAGATAGAAAAAAAGTTTGTTCGGTCAACTTCTTAGGCAAGTTTGAGTCCGCAAGTATACTAGCATATATAGTCATAGTACGGTCAATGTAAAAGGGAGGTTATTTTTTATGAAATAGACACAATGTGTTTTTCAGGGTAGACACCCGTATCAAGTTTTGGAGAAATATTTAGAGAACCTCTGTGTTGTGATTTTCTCTTCGTGGAAATTGTATTGTACATGTGTACCTTCGTCGAGATTGGTTTTCTCATGCTGGGCCGCAAGGTTCAAACCCTCTACTTCGTGTACATTGCGTGCACAGGTGAGAGGTTGCTACTGCTGAAGTTGGAGTGTCGTGAAAGGTTGGGCCACAACAAGGGATCGGATCTCTCCACGAGGTTCGGTCTTTATCATATCTTCTATAATGGACTAACTGATGCTTCTAGGGACTTCCTAGATAGTTGTGCTGGTTATGTTTCAGGGAATGAACTGTTGAACAAGCTGAGGAATTATTGAATAATATATTGAAGAATAATGATGATTGGACACTTCCTGAAGCACCCCTAAACCCACTCCGAAGAAAAGGGGTATCTTATTTCTTAGTCCTGAAGATATGCAAGAAGCAAAGGAATGTATGAAGGAAAAAGGTATTAAAGTAGAAGATGTTAAAATTTTACCTCCTATTGAAGAAATACATGGTCTTGATGCACCACCATAGGTGGTAGAGGTAAAATCTCTTTTAAAGTTTGATGAAGGTGATATCCCTTATAATAAATATCCTAGTCAATGCTAGTATGAATTCGACAACTACATTACAAAGCAAGATCACTTCAATGCTAATGTTATGAAACAACTAAAGCAAAATTCTGATATGATTGCTCGCTTGAGTGACTTATTATTTAGAATCACTAATGATGTTAGAGATGTAGGAAAACATGCCTCTTTGGTTCAAACCCAGTTAGAACAAGTTGCTAAATCTCAAAGAGCATTGCTTAGTGAAATGAACAATAATGTGAATGATTATGATGTTAGAGTAGCAACTAGAGGAGGCAAAATGACTCAGGAACCACTTTACCCTTAAGTAAACCCTAAAATAATTGAACAAGACTCTCAAAGAATTAATACTCATGCACCTACTCCTTCTAAAAGGAAGAAACAAAAGAAAAATGACAGGACTTTGCATACTTCTAATGAACCTGCGATTGAAACCCTTCTGAAGATAACAATGTTGTTTCTATTTCTGATGTTGAAACTCAATCTGGTAATGAACATTCGCCTAGTGATAATGAAAATGATAATGATGATGTTCATGAAGATGCTCAACTAGACAATGATAAAGAACCAGATATTGATGTTGAAATAGAACCTGTTGTTGATCTTGATAACCCACAACCTAAAAATAAATTATATCATAAAAGAGACTTTGTTGCTAGAAAACATGATAAAGAAAGAGAGCCATGGGTTCAGAGACCCATGACATTTCCACCTAAACCATCTAAGAAAAAGGATGATGAAGAATTTGAACGCTTTGCTAAAATGCTTAGGCCAGTCTTTTTAGGCACTCGTTTGACCGATATTTTAAAGATGGCCCCTTATGCTAAATACATGAAAGAGATTGTCACTAATAAAAGAAAAATACATGAAGCTGAAATATCCACCATGCTTGTTAATTATTCTTTGAAGGATGGAGTACCTAAAAAACTTGGAGATCCGGGAATACCCACTATACCATGCTCTATTAAAAGAAATTATGTCAAAACTGCTTTACATGATTTAGGAGCCGGTGTTAGTGTTATGCCTTTCTCTTTATATAAAAGACTTGATCTGAATAAACTCACACCTACTGACAAATCAACTGCCATACCTATTGGTATTTGTAAGGAGGTGCCTATTGTGGTTGCAAATGTTACTATCTTAACAGACTTTGTTATACTTGAGATGCCCGAGGACGAAAACAGGTCAATTATCCTTGGTAGACCCTTTTTGAATACTGCAGGAGCTGTTATTGTTTGCAATAAAAGCAAAGTCACTTTTCATATCAATGGTAATGAGCATATGGTGCATTTTCCGAAGAAACATTTTCAAGTGAATGGTATTAATGTTATTGAAAAATATCCAACAATTACTATTGGAAGCTTTCAACTCCCTTTACATACTGCCAAAAAGAAATATGAAATACTTATTGTTGGAGATATGCATATTCCCGTTGAGGTAACTTAGTGTTTTATGAAAGTTTTTCGGGTTCATGTTAATCGATAGTGATTATTAATAAGACTTGATCAACCTTATTAATGGATTATTTTCGAGAGGCATGTGGTCAATGAATTTAACAAGCACAACCTTATGTCCCTACTTTTTGTTTTCTGTTATTCTCAGTTAAATAAAATAAAATGCCATGTTTATCCTGCTTTATGAATTTGACGTGCAATAAAAAATGGCCAAAAATAGAAGTGCTCAGAATGACCTGAAATTTTTACACAATTTTTTCTGAATATTTAAGAATTTTTTATACAATTAACATCAAAGGGGGGTGCCCTGGTGCCCACAAGGCACCAAGGCGCGCCAGCTACCCCAGGTGCACCCTAGTGAGTAGTGGGCCACACACGGCCCCCTCACTTATCCCTTCGGCTCACTTCATCACCTACCTCCAGAAAAAATTCACACTAGCTCTCTCTCTCTCTCTCATGCTTTTGCTCTTAAACCTGCGGATTTTGATCTCTTTGCTCGAAGCTCCATTTCTGAAACTGTTTTGGGGGATTGCTAGTTGGTATGTGACTCCTCCATTGCTCCAATTAGTTTTTGTTCAAGTGGTTTATATTTTGAGTATTTCTCTACTCTTATTGATGTTGTACATGAGCTTGCATGTTGAATTCTTTGAGTTCCATGTAGTTTGAATGCTTGATATGACCTCTAGGGATCCATATGAGTAGTTGCTATCAATCTTGTGAAGTTTTGTTGACAAAATTTTGTGACCCCAAAATTTCAGAATTTTTCTCATAGAAAAAGATGAATATCTTTCGGAAGTCTTCCTCCAAAAAGAGTGCCAAGGGAGTCATTGGGGAATCATCGGACGCCGACCTCAACACTCCGAGAACAATGGAGGTGCAGTCGTGCAAATGGCCACATAATGCCTTCATGGAAGAGGTCGGGTTCCATCAAGAGTTCGCCCAATTCATTGCTAATGCCAGTCTAACCGGCTTCCTCCCAGATGAGCGTGACCAACACCACATCCTCACGAACTCTTTTGTGCAAAAAAATTATTTTCTGAATAGGCATGAACCTCATGCGATACGGTTTAATTTATATTCTGAAACTCGTCAGATACCACTAACTGAATTTGTGAGATATGTTTGATTCCCTCTAATGGGGAATTAAGAGAGCCCACACGGACAAAGTTTGAGGACTTCCTCCAAACTTTGAAAGTGGGTGAGGAAAGAGGTGTGTCAAAAGCCACCACCACTGGTTTGCAGTTTCCTTCTGTGCATTACTTTCCTTTATTCAACACGAAGTGTTTGACTGCAAGGGAGAAGAGCAGTATACTTACTGCTCATGACCTCGCCATTTCACGTCGTGTACTTTGGAATGATCACACCTTTAACCTAGGAGCTATTATTGCACGTCGTTTGCACCTTAACAGAACTAGGGGCAAAATCCATGGTGGTATTATGCCACTCGCTTAGTGAGTCACTTTAATGTTCAGTTATGCTACCATGGCTATCATTTGCCCCGAGTTTATTTAGATCACCAGGCGATGGTGGATCACCAATTTACTACTGCTACGATTCTTTTAACAACATTTGTTATAACTTGGTTTTCAGTGAGAGAACTCGTGATATTATCCCGTTTCCTGCACCTGCTTTGTTTGATTCTATTGCCAGGAATAGATACACTGTCCTACCAGCGGACATTATTGCCTACCAGAACAACCTGGCAGCGGTAGAGGAGGAGCCCGAGGAGTGGGACACTCAGGTGCCGCCACCTCAGCACTTTCACATGGGACCAGATGGCTACTACGGGTGGTGATTATCAAGCTAGGCCAAAATCCTAAGCTTGGGGGAGTACGTATTTCCACTGACATTACATTGATGTTCACACATTTCATTCCAGTTGTCAGTGTTAATACTTACTCATCGTATTATCCATGCTAGATTTCTCGCTTTCTTCTTGTGTGTTTGAAAAACTTTGAGAAATCCAAAAATATTTCTTGCTTCTTTTTAGTTTTTCTTTCTAGCTTAATTTAGTTGTAGTGTTAAACGAAAACCCAAAAAGATTTCATGTTTCTTCTTTTGCTTGTTGGGAGCTTTCCTGTGTAAATAGTTTTCCCGTTCTTATTTTTCTTTCTTTAATATATTTCCTTTTCAAGAAAAAACAAAAACTCAAAAAATATTTCAGTGTGTTTCTCTAAAATTCCTCTCTTTTCCTAAGTCGTACCAAGGAGAAGACCACGATGAAAATGTTGAGTGGCTCTCATATGCATTATTGTTGATCTATCAAAGATCCCATATTATTTTGTCTTCTCCTCTAAATAAAATGTTGCAGATTCCCGTTTAGTCCACATCACTCTTGCACTATTATTATTTTCACATCATTCGGTCATGCAAGTGAAAGGCAATAATAACGATATTTGATTAAGTGACTGTGGCAGGGAAAAGTGGGTATGAACTCAACTTGTTTATGTTTTTGTAAATATGTTGAACTCAGTATCCATGATTCACCATATTATGATTAAACATGTTCGCAATGACAATTGGATATTATAGTTGCTCATGTCGTGCTTAAGTAGCTAGGAGTGGATAATGATTTATCTTGGGTGTCAACATGCATTAAAATGATTGTGATGTAGTACGATGATATGGTATCCTCCTCTGAACGTTCCAAGTGGCTTGACTTTGCAGTTCACGCATGTAGTTGAATCAAAACCAACATAGCCACCATGATATTTATGTTCATGGTGTTTATATCCTACTCATGCTAGTATTCAATGTTGATTGTTCATAATGCATGTTCATGACCATTTTCGCTCTCTAGTTGGTCGCTCCTCAACCTATTTGCTAGCCTTCGCCGGTACTAAACAGCAGTATTGCTTGTTCATGAAAATCTTTAAACTAAAGTTATTCTAGATGAGTCCACTATATCCACTGATACGTCTCCAACTTATTTGTACTTTTTGATTGTTCCATGCTATTATATTATCCATCTTGCATGTTTTATATGCATTAATATGTTATTTGATATCATTTTTTGGGACTAACGTATTAACCTAGTGCCCAGTGCCAGTTGCTGTTTCTTCATTGTTTTTGTCTTCTACAAAAAATCAATACCAAACGGAGTCCAAACAGAATGAAAGGATTTTTCTTGGACCAGAAGACAACCACGAAGTTTCGGGAGGAGACCAGAGGGGCTAAAAGAGAGCCACAAGCTCACAGGGCGCGTCCCACAGGCTTATGGGCCCCTCAGGAGCGCCCCAACCCTAATTCCACCTCCAGAAATACCCAAATATTCCCCGTACACCAGAGGGCACAGTAAAAATACTATTCTGCCACCGCAAACTTCTACTCTTGTGAGATCCCATCTTGGGGCATTTCCACTACTCTGTTGGAGGGGGATTCGACCATGGAGGGCCCCTACACCAACCTTCGTGCCCTTCAGATGATGTGTGAGTAGTTTACCACAGACCTACGGTTCCATAGCTAGTAGCTAGATGGCTTCTTCTCTCTCTTTGATCTTCAATACAATGTTCTCCTCGATGTTCTTAGAGATCTATTTGATGTAATCTTCTTTTGCGGTGTGTTTGTTGAGATCCGATGAATTGTGGATTTATGATCAGATTGCCTATGAATATTATTTGAGTCTTCTATGAACTCTTTTATGCATGATTAAGATATCTTTGTATTTCTCTCTAATCTATTGATTTGGTTTGGCCAACTAGATTGATCTTTCTTGCAATGGGGGAGGTGCTTTATGATGGGTTCAATCTTGCAGTGTCCTCACCCAGTGACAGTAGGGGTAGCGAGGAACGTATTTGTAATGTTTCCATTAAGGACAAAAAGATGGGAGGTTTACCATATTGATTGTATCTATCCGTCTGCATCATCTCATCTTGCTTAAGGCGTTACTCCGTTCTTGTTAACTTAATACACTAGATGCATGCTGGATAGCGGTCGATGTGTGGAGTAATAGTAGGAGATGCAGGCAGGAGTCGGTCTACTTGTCACGGATATGATGCCTATATTCACAATCATTGCCTTAGATATCGTCATAACTATGCACTTTTCTATCAGTTGCTCAACAGTAATTGGTTCAACCACTGTATGTTTCTTTCAAGAGAGAAGCCTCTAGTGAAACCTAAGGCCCATGGGTCTATTTTTATCATATTATTTTTAGATCTATAAAACCTAAAAATATAAAAACAGCAAGGTGATACAAGTGTAATATGTATGGTAGATATAGGTTTTTGTAATATAAAAATATAAAAACAGCAAGGTGATACGTCTCCAACGTATCTATAATTTTTGATTGTCCCCTGCTATTATATTATCTATTTTGGATGTTCAATGGGCTTTAATTTACCTTTTTATATTATTTTTGGGACTAACCTACTAACCAAAGGCCTAGTGCAAATTGTTGTTTTTTTTGCCTATTTCAGTGTTTCGCAGAAAAGGAATATCAAATGGAATCCAAACGGAATGAAACCTTCGGGAGAGTTATTTTTGGAACAAACGTGATCCAAGAGACTTGGAGTGGCCGTCAAGAAAGAAGCAAGGAGGCCACGAGGCAGGGGCGCCCAGGGGGCAGGCACGCCCCCCACCCTCGTGGGCCCCTTGCAGCTCCACCGACGTATTTATTCCTGCTATATATACCCATATACCCTAAAAACATCTAGGGGCACAAAAAACCCTATTTCCACCGCCGCAACCTTCTGTACCCGTGAGACCCATCTTGGGGCCTTTTCCGGCGCTCTGCCGGAGGGGGGATCGATCACGGAGGGCTTCTGCATCAACACCACAGCCTCTCCGATGATGTGTGAGTAGTTTATCACAGACCTTCGGGTCCATTGTTATTAGCTAGATGGCTTCTTCTCTCTCTTTGGATCTCAATACAAAGTTCTCCTCGATTCTCTTGGAGATCTATTCGATGTAATTCTTTTTGCGGTGTGTTTGTTGAGATCCGATGAATTGTGGGTTTATGATCAAGATTATATATGAACAATATTTGATTCTTCTCTGAAATCTCTTATGCACGATTTAAATATCTTTGCAAGTCCCTTCGAATTATCAGTTTGGTTTGGCCTACTAGATTGATCGTTCTTGCAATGGGAGAAGTGCTTAGCTTTGGGTTCAATCTTGCGGTGTCCTTTCCCGGTGATAGCAGGCGAAGCAAGGCACATATTATATTGTTGCCATCGAGGATAAAAAGATGGGTTTTATATCATATTGCTTGAGTTTATCCCTCTACATCATGTCATCTTGCCTAATGCGTTACTCTATTCTTATGAACTTAATACACTAGATGCATGCTGGATAGCGGTCGATGTGTGGAGTAATAGTAGTACATGCAGAATTGTTTCAGTCTACTTGTCATGGACATGATGCCTATATACATGATCATGCCTAGATATTCTCATAACTATTCACTTTTCTATCAATTGCTCGACAGTAATTTGTTCACCCACCGTAGAAATTGCTATCTCTCGAGAAGCCACTAGTGAAACCTATGGCCCCCGGGTCTATGTTCCATCATATTATTTTTCTATCAATTTGCTATTTCTATTTTGCAATCTTTATTTTCCAATCTATACAACAAAAATACCAAAAATACTTATCTTATTATCTCTATCAAATCTCACTCTCGTAAGTGACCGTGAAGGGATTGACAACCCCTTTATCGCGTTGGTTGCGAGGTTCTTGTTTGTTTGTGCAGGTACTAGGTGACTTGTGTGCTATCTCCTACTAGATTGATACCTTGGTTCTCAAAACTAAGGGAAATACTTATGCTACTGTGCTGCATCACCCTTTCCTCTTCAAGGGAAAACCAACGCAATCTCAAGAGGTAGCACAAGGTAACTAGTAACAAAAGTGAGCGAAAACGGTATTGCAATGCTTGGAAAGAAGGCCTAGGGTTCATACATTCACTAGTGCAACTTCTGTCAACAATGATAACATAATTAAATCATATGGAAATCCCTCAACGTGTGACAAAGAGTCACTCCAAAGTTCCTATCGCGGAGAACATAAGATGAAATTGCTTGTAGGGTACGAAATCACCTCAAAGTTATTCTTTCTGATCAACCCATTGAACTATTCATATAAGTGTCACAAACAGCCCTAGAGCTCATAGCAAAATAACACCATATAAAACACATCAATCAACCCTAATGTCACCTATATACTACAATGTCACCACAAGTATCAATGGGTCAATTATACGATATGCATCAAAAAACTTCAGATTCATAATATTCAATCCAACATAAAGAAGCTTAAAGAGTGCCCCAAGATTCCTACCGGAGAAACAAGGATGAAAACGTGCATCAACCTCTGTGCATAGATTACCCTAATGTCACCTTGGGAATCCGTGAGTTGAGTGCCAAAACATACATGAAGTGAATCAATAGAACACACCATTGTCACCATGGGTATCCCATGCAAGACATACATCAAGTATTCTCAAATCCATAATAGTATTCAGTCGGATAATTGTGAAACCTCAAAGGTAAAACTCAATTCATCACAAGAAGGTAGATGGGGAGAAACACCATATGATTCAACTATAATAACAAAGCTCGCGATACATCAAGATCGTGCCAAATCAAGAACACGAGAGAGAGAGAGAGAGAGAGAGAGAGAGAGAGATCAAACACATAGCTATTGGTACATACCCTTAGCCCCGAGGGTGAACTACTCCCTCCTCATCATGCAGACTGCCGGGATGATGAAGATGGCCACCGGTGATGGTTGCCCCCTCCGGCAGGGTGCCGGAACGGGCTCCCGATTGGTTTTTAGTGGCTACAGAGGCTTGCGGCGGTGGAACTTCCGATCTAGGTTTATTTCTGCAGGTTTCGGGATTTATAGGAATTTTTGCGTCGGTTTCACATCAGGGGGGTCCACGAGGAAGCGGCAAGGCAGGGGGCGCACTCTAGGGGGGCACCCTCCACCCTTGTGGTTGCCTCGGGACTCCGCTGGTCCATCTTCAATGCTCTGTGGCTTCTTCTGGTCCATAAAAAATCATTGTAAATGTTCAGCTCGTTTGGACTCTATTTGATATTCCTTTTCTACAAAACTTCAAAACAAGGAAAAAACAGGAACTGGCACTAGGCTCTAGGTTAAGAGGTTAGTGCCAAAAATAATATAAAATAGCATCTCAATGCATATAAAACATCCAAAACAGATAATATAATAGCATGGAACAATAAAAAATTATATATACGTTGGAGACGTATCAAGAATCCCCAAGCTTAATTCATGCTCGTCCTCGAGTAGGTAAATGATAAAAACTGAATTTTTTATGTGGAATGCAACCTAACATATTTATCAATGTAATCTTCTCTATTGTGGCAAGAATATTCAGATCCATAAGATTCAAAACAAAACTTTAATATTGACATAAAAACAATAATACTTCAAGCATACTAATAAAGCAATTATGTCTTCTCAAAATAACATGGCCAGAGAAAGTTATCCCTGCAAAATCATATAGTCTGGCTATGCTCTATCTTCATCACACAAAGTATTTCATAATGCAAAACCTCGATGAGAAGCCACGCAATTGTTTCATACTTTTGGTGTTCTCAATCTTTTTCAACTTTCATGGAATACATGAGCGTGAGCCATGGATATAACACTATTGGTGGAATAGAATATGGTGGTTGTGTGTCATAGCCTGGCTTATTAGGGATGATAGACTACTCATATCAATAAGGAATTCCTTCTTTTCCGGGAGCCCATTCGGACAGAACTCCAAACTTAAGTGTGCTCGGCTTGGAGTAGTTTCGGGATGGGTGACCGACCGGGAAGTTGCTCCCGGGTGCGCACGAGTGAGGAGAAAGTGTGCAGAAAAGACTAGTATTGATCTGTGGGGCCAGTCTAGATCCCGCCAGGAGTAACGACCACCAGTGGGTGTGTCCGAGGCGTTATATTGTGGAGAAGACAAAAAGGAGATAGTCTCACATCAACTATGCGTATCAACGGGCTATGGAGATGCCCATCAATAGATATCAATGCGAGTGAGTAGGGATTGCCATGCAACGAATGCACTAGAGCTATAAATGTATGAAAGATCAACAAGAAACTAAGTGGGTGCGCATCCAACTCGCTTGCTCATGAAGACCTAAGGCAATTTGAGGAAGCCCATCACTGGAATATACAAAGCCAAGTTCTATAATAAAAAATTCCCACGAGTATATGAAAGTGAAAACATAGGAGACTCTCTACCATGAAGAACATGGTGCTACTTTGAAGCACAAGTGTGGTAAAAGGATAGTAGCATTGCGATGTAGGGTGGAAACCCTCGGGCTGATCTTTCACGATTGGAGCAGATCCTACGAAGAACACGAGAGGGGAACGAGGAAATGTAGCGACCCGACCTCAAATGGTCAAGTCTCTGTGCTTCAGTGTCATCCTTGGATCGGTAATGCTGACACACACAGTACTCGAGGATTTATAACAGATTAGCAATCACACACTTATTACATCGAATGTCTCAAAAGAGAACTTATTACAATAAATATGGCTTAAGGCCATCTAATA
This sequence comes from Triticum dicoccoides, assembly GCF_002162155.2. Classification (NCBI taxonomy): domain Eukaryota; kingdom Viridiplantae; phylum Streptophyta; class Magnoliopsida; order Poales; family Poaceae; genus Triticum; species Triticum dicoccoides. Next base: position 312,561,978 of record NC_041382.1, on the reverse strand, counting down.
CAATAACATCGAAAGGCTTGGAAGATAAAGTGAGTACATCAACTCCAACGGCATAGCTGAGCTGTACGGCAACGACCTAACGAACCTTACTCCTCGCCTGAAAAGTCTGCAACATAATACGTTGCAGCCCGAAAATGGGTTAGCACATGGAATATACTGGCAAAATAACACAGTAGAGCAAGAACAGAATAATGCTATCACTACATGCATATTTGGCTAGTGGAAAGCTCTATGGTTATAGTTTTTGCGAAAAGCCAAATTTTCCCTAAAACAAAGGAATAGATTTTTATTTAACTATCATGGTAGTTGAAACATCATTGAGAAGGTTCCTCTAACTCAATCCCAATTAAAGTAATTAGCAACCCAACAATATTATTTAATAGTGATGAGATACTTATGATACTCCAAGTACTAGATACTCAAGATGTTCATAACCGGGGACACGGCTAACCATGATTAGTTTATACACTCTGCAGAGGTTTGCGCACTTTTCCCCACAAGACTCGATCTCCTCCATTGGATTTCTCGCACTTCATGGCGTTTGAGAAACGGATGACCGAGACATAGTCTTTCAGAAGCATTAACCCCTTACTCCGGGCAGACCATACCAACCTACATCCTTCTACCTGTTGATCCACCTCTTAGGGAGGTTCACGCAACTTACTCAACTATGCTAGAGCCCATAATAGCTTGTGGCTGCACACGGAAGTTTCTAGCATGAAAATATCACAGTTCCCGTTGAGCCTGGGTGGCGGACCATAGGATTATCACACGGGTACTCCGGGATATCCTAGGACAACACTGGATTCCCTAGGTGCCCAACAAACAATCCACCCAGATGTGTATTCAAGTTGCCACCTTAAGTTGAACCATTAATTAACAATCTCACATCTGTCATGGATTTCACTCACCCAACCACGTCTACGAGCATAGCATAGCAATATAAGCAATACGTAGAAGTAACTCCTAAGGATTTGATAAATAACAGGGCAATAGGTTCTACCTCATCAACTACTTCCCAACCCACATGTTAATCACATCCTAACCATGAAATGTTTGATGATTGGAACTAATGCATAAAAACTGGGTGATAAAGGGGTATGAGCAAAGTGTTACTTGCCTTGCTGATGATCCGCAAAACCTAGGGACTCGTAGTAGCACGCTTCGCACTCCCGGTGTTCTATCGCAAATAAACAATAGCATACACAAGCAACCAAGCAAGGAACACACGGGTAAATCTCAAATAAGAAGATCTAACCAGAAAGTTCAACTTAAGAACTCCGGTTTGCGAAAAGAATCAAATCAAACAGAGCAACGAAACTCAAACTGTGAAAGAAACAAGATCCGTTTACTAATTTGGACTAAGATCAAATTTTACAGTACGAAAATCATGTTCAAGTCGGAAAGAGGGTTTCGAGACGAAGATCTAGGCGCTTGAATCGCCTGATTCCGATAAACGAGCGAAAAGATAAACTGAAACGAAAATCGGATCAGAAATCACGATTGAGAAATTATCGCGGAAAATCTGAGAAAAAGAAAACAGACGAACAGGCTAACAAACGAATGTTCGTTGTCTGCGGCTAACGACTGAACACCGTTCGTTAGAATGAACTTACAAACGAACATCCGCAAAGTAACTAAACCGAGAAAAACCGGTGAACCGATTTAAAAAAACAAACTAGGGTTTCTAAAAAAACCGCATCGGTTTTCTAAAGAAAACCGGCGATGGCGGTGTATACCTCCGGTGGCTTCTGTGGCGAGGTGCGGCATGCGGCGGCGAGGCAGCGGCAGCGGCGCGCGGCAGCAGCGGCGAGCGGCGACGGCGTGCGGCGCAGGCGGCGGGGCGGTTAGGGGCTCCAAGGGGGCGGGCGTCTTATAAGAGGGGGTGCGTGGCTTGGGGAAGGGGGCGGGGCGCATGGCCGACTCGGCCACGGCGTGCGGCAGCGGCGGGTGCGGTCTCCAGGTGGGAGATGGCGGCACGGGGAGGTGGGCCAGCGGCCTGGCTTGGTTGGGCCTCGGCCCAGTCGGGCGCTACGTTTTTTTAAATAATTTCGGCGGAACTAAATAAATCCTAGAAAATAAAATAAAAATCTAAAAATGAGGCCCACCCGGGCGCTACGTTTTTTTAAATAATTTCGGCGGAACTAAATAAATCCTAGAAAATAAAATAAAAATCTAAAAATGCAAAAACAAATTTTCACCGTCTAAGTAAAATACTTAGAACAAGATGAACATTTTCTTGGCCCCTAAAATGCAACTTTGAAAAACATGGAAATTTCTAATTCAAATAAAATAGCAATAAACTCCGAATAAAATCAAATATTTGATTTTAATATTTTTCCTCCAATATTTCATTTATTTTGTACAAGTCATATTATCTCCTCTCATATATTTTAATATGAAATATTTTTGGAAAGAAATATAATTAAAACCAAAAATCCTCGCTTCAATATTTGATAAAACTCAAATATGAAAACAGGGAAATCCCCAACTCTCTCTCCGAGGGTCCTTGAGTTGCTTAGGATTTCGAGGATTCGCGAAATGAAGTGCAATAAAATATGATATGCATGAATGATCTTTGTATAACATTCCTAATTGAAAATTTGGGATGTTACGAACCTACCCCCCTTAAGATGAATCTCGCCCTCGAGATTCGGGTTGGCTAGAGAATAGGTGTGGGTGGTCTTTGCGAAGATCATCCTCTCGTTCCCAGGTGGCTTCATCCTCGGTATGGTGGCTCCACTGAACGTTGCAAAACTAGATAACTTTGCTGCGGGTGACTCGGCTGGCAAACTCAAGAATCCTGACGGGCTTCTCCTCATAGGTCAAATCACTGTCCAACTGAATCGCCTCCAAGGGTACTGTATCTCTTAATGGTATATCGGCCATCTCAGCATGACACTTCTTCAGCTGTGAAACATGAAATACATCATGAACTCCTGACAGTCCTTCAGGCACTAGTAGAAAAAGGGTCAAACGTGAAGCACATTAGTGCCGGTTTGATTTTGGCCCGGTACTAATGGTACCATTAGTGCCGGTTCGAACGGATTTGCATTAATGCCGGTTCATGTTGAACCTTTAGTACCGGTTTGTGGCACGAACCGGTACTAAAGGGGTGGTGGCAGGCCGGTGTTAGGCCGGGGCCCCACGATCACCTTCAGTACCAGTTCGTGGCACAAACCGGTACTAAAGGTCTAACCTTTAGTACCGGTTCGTGCCATGAACCGGTACTAAAGTGGTCTGACCTATAGTACCGGTTTGTGGGCACTATAGGGCAATTTTCAAAGTCTACCCCCCCCCCATCTGTCACCATTTCAGTTCTGAAAAAATCAAAAGAAAATGATAAAAACTTAAAAAAATAAAATCCTTCGAGAGGTAGTTATATTACTACATCTACTAGTTAGGAAAATTTGAAAACTACAATTTGGACATGTTTTCCAAAAAGTGTAGGGAAAATGTAAAACGGCTATAACTTTTGCATACAATGTCGGAAAAAACGTATAATATATCAAAAAATTCAGCACGAAAATCCGCATCCGATGGAGACGGCCTACGACCTGTTTGGAATTTTTTAGAATCCTTAAATTCCAAAAGGAAAAAAAGATATGGTCAAATTTCGTTTTTTTTAAATTGGTTAAATCTGGTCAAACTACTTATTCAAGAAGTATTAATGTTACTACATAATTATTCAAGAATATTAGTGTTACTAAATAATTATTTCAATTTTTTTGAATTTTGGTCAAATCTGGTCAAACTATGGTCAAACTGTGGTCAAACTATGGTCAAACTTATTCAAGAAATATTAGCGTTACTAAATAATTACTGTTTTTTAGAATAATAGTTTCAAACTCAAACGGTGAAATGTGTGACTTCATGCTCAAGCTTAACTCCTGAGGGTTAATAGGATTGACATCTTACTATTGTCAAGAAAACAACAAGTGCAGACTCGGAAACAAAGGAGAATAGAACCCGAAAGTTAAGCGTGCTCGGGCTGGAGTAGTGAGAGGGATGGGTGACCCGTCGGGAAGTTAGATGATTTGGAATGAGTGATCCACACTTGAGCAGTTAAGAGAGGTGATTAGAGACTAAATCATCAAATAATTCAGAAAAATTAAAAATCCAAAAAAAACCCAAAATTTTCAAAAAAATTCAAAAAAAAAACCTTTAGTACCGGTTGGTAACACCAACCGGTACTAAAGGTCCCCCATACCAGGGCGTGAGCTCACGCCACGTGGTGGCACTTTAGCGTAGGTTCGTGCCGAACCGGTACTAAGGGGGGGGCCTTTAGTGCCCACCCTTTAGTGCCGGTTATGGAACCGGCACTAAAGGCCCTTACGAACCGGCGTTAAAGCTCCGTTTTCTACTAGTGAGGTAACTCCAATTTGTAGGCAAATTCTCCCGTACGTTCCAAAATTCGATACGGTCCTACAAATCTCGGGGCTAATTTTCCCTTAACTCCAAATCGTTTCACTCCTCGCAGGGGTGACACTCGCAGATATGCTATGTCTCCAATTTCATAGGTTATTTCCTTGCGTTTCGAATCTGCATAACTCTTCTGCCTGAACTGAGCTACCTTCAGTCTATCTCAGATTAACTTGACCTTTTCTTCAGACTCCTTGATCAAATCTGGTCCAAACAACGGTCGGTCTCCAACTTCATCCCACATCAATGGTGTTCCGCACCTTCATCCATACATGGCTTCGAACGGTGCCATCTTCAAACTGGCTTAGTAGCTATTATTGTATAAGAACTCTGTGTAGGGAAAATTGTCATCCCAACTAGACCCATAATCTAGTGCACAGGCTCTCAACATATCCTCCAGAATCTGGTTGACTCTCTCAGTCTGTCCATCTGTCTGCGGGTGGAATGCCGTACTGAACTCTAACCTTGTCCTAACGTTTGGTGCAACTGATGCCAAAACTTTGATGTAAACTGTGGTCCTCTATCTGATACGATGGTCCTCGGGACTCCATAGACATATGATCCTGGTCATATATATCTTGGCCAACTTTGCACTTGTATAGGTGGTTTTCACCGGGATAAAGTGAGATACTTTGGTCAAGCGATCAACTACTACCCATATAGAATCATATCCTGATTTGGTCCTGGGTAATCCGGTGATAAAATCCATGCCAAGTTTATCCCACTTCCATTCGGGGATCGGCATAGGCTGTAACAATCTTGCTGGCTTTTGATGCTCAGCCTTCACTCTCTGACATAGATCACATACGGCTACATACTCGGCAATATCCTTCTTCATACCAGTCCACCAGAAATGTTCCTTCAAATCCAAATACATCTTGGTGTTTCTGGGGTGTATCGAGTATGGAGAGTCATGAGCCTCCTGAAGTATTAACTTCCTGATCTCTAGGTTATTGGGCACATAAACGCGGTCCTCAAACCATAAGGTGTCGTGCTCATCCTCACGAAAACCTTTGGCCTTTCCTTCACTCATTCTCGCTTTTATCTCGGCAATCTCTTTTTCATCCTTCTGAGCTTCTCGAATCTTTCCTAACAATGTAGATTGCACTTCCATTGTTGCAACAAAACCTCTAGGAACAATCTCCAATCGAAGTTCCCTGAGATCCTCTACTAACTCCTTTGGTAATCCCGTGCCCACTAAGGTATTAGCATAGCTCTTCTGACTCAAAGCATCGGCTACGACATTGGCCTTTCCTGGATGATAGTGAAGCTTCATGTCATAATCCTTGATAAGCTCCAACCATATTCTCTGCCTAAGGTTCAACTCCTTCTGTGTGAAAATGTACTTCAAACTCTTATGATCCGTGTACACATCACAACGATTTCCAATAAGGTAATGTCTCCAGGTCTTCAACGCATGCACTAGGGCTGCTAACTCCAAATCATGCATGGCATAATTCAATTCGTGCGGTTTTAGTTGTCGTGAGGTATACGAAACAACTCTTTCGTCCTGCATAAGCACACTTCCAAGTCCTAGGCGAGAGGCATCGCAATACACTTGAAACTCCTTGCGTATATCCGGTAGAATCAGCATTGGGGCTGTAGTCAAACTTTTCTTTAACTCCTGAAAACTCGCCTCGCATTCTTCTGTCCATTTAAATTTTGTATCTTTCTTCAATAACTCCGTCATCGGCTTCGCAATTTTGGAAAAATTCTCAATGAATCTCCGATAGTATCCTGCGAGTCCAAGAAAACTGCGGATCTCGCTAACTGAAGTGGGTGCCAACCATTCAGTGACTGACTGAACCTTGGTAGGATCTACTACTACACCTTCTCCTGATACAACATGTCCAAGGAATCCAACTTCCTTCAGCCAAAACTCGCATTTGCTAAACTTGGCATACAACTGATGTTCCCTGAGTTTCTCGAGAACTAAGCGCAAATGCTCTTCGTGCTCCTCCTCATTCTTCGAGTATACCATTATATCATCAATGAACACCAGAACAAACTTATCCAGATATCCCATGAACACCTTGTTCATCATGCTCATGAAATAGGCATGGGTGTTAGTCAATCCAAACGGCATGACCGTATATTCATACAACCCGTACCGTGTGGTGAATGTTGTCTTTGGTATATCCTTCTGTCGAATCTTTAGCTGGTGATATCCAGATCGCAAACTGATCTTTGGAAACACCTTGGCTCCTTGCAGCTGGTCAAACAAATCATTGATCATCTGCAGTGGGTATTTGTTCTTGATCGTCACCTCATTTAATGCACGATAATCAAAAACCATTCTTAGAGACTTATCCTTCTTCTCGACCAAAAGCACTGGGGCTCCCCATGGTGATGAGCTCTGTCGAATGTAACCCTTCTCCAATAACTCCTTGATCTGTTTCTTAATCTCCTCCAGATCATTTGCGGGCATCCGATATGGTCACTTCGTTATAGGCCCGGTACCTGGCAATAGCTCTATCAAAAACTCAATGTCTTGATCCAGTGGCATGCCTGGTAACTCCTTTGGAAAAACATCTGGGTAATCCTTGACTACAGGCACTTCCTCCTGAACAATTCCTGTGAGGGTATTTACTTGGCTACTCCTTGGCGCATGCCTAGATACATACTTGATCCTTTTTCCCTCCGGGGTGGTGAGACAAATTGATTTACTAACACAGTTAATGTTTCCTCCACACTTTGACATCCAGTCCATGCCTAATATCACATCCAATCCTTGTGACTCCAAGATTATTAGGTCAGACGGGAAAACATGGCTACCAATGGTTACGGGTATCTGGTCGCACCATCGACTAGCCATATACTCTGCTCCAGGTGAACTCACTAGCAGATGGGTCCTAAGGGTATGTGTTGGTAGTTTAAACTTATCCACAAATTCCCTTGATGTGTATGAATGCAATGCACCAGTATCAAAAAGAACAAGGGCGGTAAAAGACTTAACCAAAAACTTACCAATAACTGCGCCTGGCTGCTTTTCAACCTCCTCCACATTGACGTGGTTCACTTGTCCTTTGTTGAATGGATTGGGCTTCTTTCCAGCGCTCCCATTGTCGTTTCCATTCTTCGCTTTAGGGAACTCCGTGGCATAATGTCTAGTCTTCCCGCACTTGAAACAAGTAACGTGGCTTAGGTCTCTCTTGGCGGGTGTGGCTGGGTTGGAACGGTTCTGATTGTTGCTTGCTCCATTCCCATTCCCATTCCTTGGGCTAGTAAGATTATGGTTACTTCCTCCATTGTGGGTGTGGCCTCCATGGTTATGAACAATTCCTCCCGAGTTCGGGGTTAGGCGAGGTTTCTGTTGAGCTCCTTAATTATACCTTCCTTGTCCATACTTCCTCTTACGGCTCTCAATCTGCTGCTGCTTCCCTTCAATCATAAGAGCCTTATCTACCAACTCTTGGTAGTTGTTGAATGTTGCCACCATCAACTGCATGCTCATCTCATCATTCAGCCCTTCCATAAACTTCTCCTGCTTTGCGGCATCTGTGGCCACATCATCAGGGGCATAGCAAGATAGCTTGCTAAACTCATCCGCGTACTGAGCCACACTATGGTTCCCCTGGCGTAAGTTGCGAAACTCACGCTTCTTCATACTCATAGCTCTAGTTGAGACATGGGTTGTATGGAAAGCTTGCTCAAACTGATCCCATGTAACAGTGGCTATAGGGTAGGTGATAGTGTAATTCTGCCACCATGAGGTTGCTGGTCCATCCAACTGATGTGCGGCAAAACGCACCTTCTCAGCATCTGTACATCCTGCAGTGGTTATCTCCCTTCCAATCCCGCAGAGCCAATCATCTCCCACTATCGGCTCGGTGCTACTGGAAAACACCGGCGGCTGCAACCTCAGAAAACGGGCTAAGTTATCAACTGGTGGTGGTGGCAGTGGATTGTTGTTGTTGTTGTTGTTGTTGTTGTTGCCTTGGTTCTGAACTAACCACTGCATCAAGGTATTCTGCTGCTGGATCAACTGAGTGAGCTCCGGTGGGAAAGTAAATCCGGGGTCACGTCTCGGAGGCATCTGATGGGTTTAGAGGGGAGAGATTAGAATAGAATGAGGTCTAATGAGAAAATACTACCCATATGCACATGAGACAAACACAATCATTTCACTCAATCAATCAAGCAAGGGCATACAACCGCTCTAACTATCATTATAAAAGTGCTCGGACTATACTATATACATGGTGGAATACTACTACTGATGTGGTGGTCTACTAAAAATATTCCTCGGTTGAATACTCCATGATGTCTGCTCCAGCTTCATCTTCATAGTCATCATCGCTATCGTCGGGGTCCGTGTCTGTGTCGTCGATGATAATGGGTGTCGTCGATGATAATGTAGTCCTCCGGGCGAATCTCCCTGAGTTCTTCGTCTTCTCCTCCTAGTGCGGGGTCTCACATGAATACTCCTAGCTTCCTTTCTAGATCGTCATTCTTCTCCACTAGTATGACAATTTCCTCCTCATAATCTTCACTAGTAGCCTTGAGTTCTTCCTCTAGTTCCGTGATCCTAGTCATCGCCTTCTTCAGGTCTATCATTCCTGTGCACATCTGGTTCTCCGGGCGACGAATGTGTTGGTTTAACTCCTGGATGAAAGCTGCAATTGATTTATCCTTCCTGGTATTGATCATCTCCCATTGCTCATCTCGGCGCCCACAAATCTGATAGATAGTATCCTTAAGCTCCTTATGATAAACTTCTCCAATGCGTCCCAGGGTGATGTGAGCTGCCATACTCTTTCCTAGACTCCAGGTTGGTGCATCGAAGGAAAACTCTATGGGCTTAGTGACTGGCGTGAATGTCCTTCCTGGAACTTGAACTTGAATCATCCATCTCTCTTCTTCTGGTAAGGTGGCGTTATAAGTCCCGATGAAGCTTGGTATTCCAGTGTTCAGGTACCTAATGACTTCCTTCAAGTGTCGTCCAAAGGGGGCGTCTTCATCCGGTTGTGCAAACTTGTTCGTTCCGTCCTCCATCCTAAAGAGTAGAAAATGGAGAGGAGTCAGAAATGAGAAGAGAATAGTGATCTAGGGCTTTAGCTTAGTGGTCGTGTCCTACATTAAGCGTGTGCTCTGATACCATCTTGTAGCGACCCGACCTCAAACGGTCAAGTCTGTGTGCTTCAGTGTCATTCCTGGATTGGTAATGCTGACACACACAGTACTCGAGGATTTATAACAGAGTAGCAATCACACACTTATTACATTGAATGTCTCAAAAGAGAACTTATTACAATAAATATGGCTTAAGGCCATCTAATACGATAACAGCGGAAGGCTTGGAAGATAAAGTGAGTCCATCAACTCCAACAACATAGCTGAGCTGTACGGCAATGACTTAAGGAACCTTACTCCTCGTCTGAAAAGTCTGCAACATAATACGTTGCAGCCCGAAAATGGGTCAGCACATGGAATATGCTGGCAAAATAACACATTAGAGCAAGAACAGAATAATGCTATCACTACATGTATATTTGGCTGGTGGAAAGCTCTATGGTTATAGTTTTTGTGAAAAGCCAACTTTTCAATACAACAAAGGAATAGATTTTTATATAACTATCATGGTAGTTGAAACATCATTGAGAAGGTTCCTCCAACTCAATCCCAATTAAAGTAATTAGCAACCCAAAAATATTATTTAATAGTGATGGGATACTTATGATACTCCAAGTACTAGATACTCAAGATGTCCATAATCGGGGACACGGCTAACCATGATTAGTTTATACACTCTGCAGAGGTTTGCGCACTTTTCCCCATAAGGCTCAATCTCCTCCGTTGGATCTCTCGCACTTCAAGGTGTTTGAGAAACGGATGATTGAGACACAGTCTTTCAGAAGCATTAACCCCTTAGTCCGGGCAGACCATACCAACCTACATCCCTCTACCTGCTGATCCACCTCTTCAGGAGCTTCACGCAACTTACTCAACTATTCTAGATCCCATAATAGCTTGTGGCTGCACACGGAAGTTTCTAGCATGAAAATATCTCAGTTCCCTTTGAGCCTGCGTGGCGGACCATAGGATTATCACACGGGTACTCCGGGATATCCTAGGATAACACTGGATTCCCTAGGTGCCCAACAAACAATCCACCCAGATGTGTATTCATGTTGCCACCTTAAGTTAAACCATTAATTAACAATCTCACATCTGTCATGGATTTCACTCACCCAACCACGTCTACGAACATAGCATAGCAATATAAGCAATACATAGAAGTAACTCCCAAGGGTTTGATAAATAACAGTGCAATAGGTTCTACCTCATCAACTACTTCCCAACCCACATGTTAATCACATCCTAACCATGCAATGTTTGAGGATTGGAACTAATGCATAAAAACTGGGTGATAAAGGGGTATGATCAAAGTGTTACTTGCCTCGCTGATGATCCGCAAAACCTAGGGACACGTAGTAGCACGCTTCGCACTCCGGGTGTTCTATCGCAAACAAACAATAGCATACATAAGCAATCAAGCAAAGAAACACAGGTAAATCTCAAATAAGAAGATCTAACCAGAAAGTTCAACTTAAGAACTCTGGTTTGCGAAAAGAATCAAATCAAATGGAGCAACGAAACTCAAACTGCGAAAGAAACAAGATCCGTTTACTAATCTTGACTAAGATCAAATTTTAGAGTACCAAAATCATGTTCAAGTTGATTAACCGGAAACAGGGTTTCGAGACTAAGATCTAGGCGCTTGAATCGCCTGATTCCAATAAACAAGTGAAAAGATAAACTGAAACGAAAATCGGATCAGAAATTGCGATTGAGAAATTATCGCAAAAAATCTGAGAAAAAGAAAACTGACGAACAAGCTAACGAACGAACGTTCGTTGTCTCTGGCTAACGAGTGAACACCGTTCATGAGAACGAACATACGGACGAACGTCCGCAAAGTAACTAAACCAAGAAAAACCGGCGAAATGATTTTAAAAAACAAACTAGGGTTTCTAAAAAAACCGGATCAGTTTCTAGAGAAAACCGGCGGTGGCGACGTATACCTCCGGCGGCTTCGGCAGTGGGGCGGCGAGGTGCGGTGTGCGGCGGCGGGGCGGCGGCAGCGGCGAGCGGCGGCGGCGTGCGGCGCAGGCGGCGGAGCGGCTTCGGGGCTCCAAGGGGGTGCGGGGTGGCTTATAAGATCGGGGGGCGTGGCTTTGGGAAGGGGGCGGGGCGCGTGGCCGACTCGTCCACGGCGTGCGGCGGCGGCGGGTGTGGTCTCCAGGTGGGAGATAACGGCGCGGGGAGGTGGGCCGGCGGCCTGGCTTGGCTGGGCCTCGGCCCAGTCGGGCGCTGCGTTTTTTTTTAAATAATTTCACCGGAACTAAATAAATCCTAGAAAATAAAATAAAAATCTAAAAATGTCAAAACAAATTTTCATTGTCTAAATAAAATACTTAGAACAAGATGAACATTTCTTGGCCCTAAAACGCAACTTTGAAAAACGTGCAATTTTTCTAATTCAAATAAAATAGCAATAAACTCCGAATGAAATCAAATATTTGATTTTAATATTTTTCCTCCAATATTTCATTTATTTTGGAGAAGTTATATTATCTCCTCTCATATATTTTAACATGAAATATTTTCGGAGAGAAAAATAATTAAAACCAAAAATCCTCGCTTCAATATTTGATAAAACTCAAATATGAAAACAGGGAAATCCCCAACTCTCTCTCTGAAGGTCCTTGAGTTGCTTAGGATTTCGAGGATTCGTGAAACGAAGTGCAATAAAATATGATATGCATGAATGATCTATGTATAACATTCCAAATTGAAAATTTGGGATGTTACAGAGAAACACAAGAGAAATGACTCAAACCAACAAGATCCGGGCACACATATGCTAGATTCTCAAAACACAAAGAGATACAAGATCCAAATCCAACAAAGGACGATAAATAGGTAATGAGTTCTTCTCCGTGAGGAGGTCTTGAGGGGGTCTTCCCGTGAGGTGTCTTGAATCCACTTGGGGAATCTTCTCCAAAGAGGTCGTGGACTCCAAAGGAGAAGTAACCAAGTGGATGAGCAAAGCTCTATCTCTAATATGAGCTATCACATTGCTAACCCTAACTAGGAGGAGGGGGTGTCCTATTTATAGTCATAGTACAAATGGGGGTGAAGTGAAGGGGTACATGGGCCTCGGGCCCGAAGCTGTGCGTAGACAGGCGTCGGATGTCCGACAGGTATCGGATGTCCGATGGCTCGCAAGGGTCAGGTCGTCCGGTACTTGTCGTCGTCCGGTGTTTTGGCTCGGGATAGGTGGCATCGGATTTCCGGAGACGGTCAGATGTACGGTCGCTGGAGTGTGTTGGACGTCCGGTGTCGTCTGGTCGTCCGATGGCTGAAGCTTCCAAGCAGCTCCTTCTCTTGCTCCTCACGCTTGGTGTACTCGTCGTCTTGTCCATGGTCTCCCTCTTGGTTCCTGGTCATGCACAACACATATGTTTGAGGTAGTAGCCATGTCTCACATGTGGAAAGTGACGGTTCGGAGAGGAGTGAGTTCACCTTGCGTCCAATAGCGTATAGTGGAGGTCTCATCGTATGTCCTCTTGGGGCATGGGGAGTAGTCGTAGTGTACATGGGGATGATCGTAGGATGCTCCGCAT